>NW_026960909.1:0-30240 GCF_021018805.1 Prinia subflava | reverse complement strand
GAAGCCGAGGTGGCCGGATGAGGGTGGTGGACACGAACGGTGGCCCTTTTCCATGGGAAACTAAACTCACCTGGCCATGTTCCTGGTGTCAGATTGTGGGAGACATTTGGCACTCCAAAAGCAGCCCGAGTTCCAAAATGTGGCATCTTGCATCTGGGAGAAATCTTGAATATCAAGGCAGTTTTGCAGGCTGAAGCCGAGGTGGCCGGATGAGGGTGGTGGACACGAACGGTGGCCCTTTTCCATGGGAAACTAAACTCACCTGGCCATGTTCCTGGTGTCAGATTGTGGGAGACATTTGGCACTCCAAAAGCAGCCCGAGTTCCAAAATGTGGCATCTTGCATCTGGGAGAAATCTTGAATATCACAGCACTTTTGCAGGCTTAGCCGAGGTGGGCCGGATGAGGGTGGTGGACACGAACGGTGGCCCTTTTCCATGGGAAACTAAACTCACCTGGCCATGTTCCTAGTGTCAGATTGTGGGAGACATTTAGCACTCAAAAATCAGCCCGAGTTCCAAAATGTGGCATCTTGCATCTGGGAGAAATCTTGAATATCACAGCATTTTTGCAGGCTGAAGCCGAGGTGGCCGGATGAATGTGGTGGACACGAACGGTGGCCCTTTTCCATGGGAAACTAAACTCACCTGGCCATGTTCCTGGTGTCAGATTGTGGGAGACATTTGGCACTCCAAAAGCAACCCGAGTTCCAAAAGGTGGCATCTTGCATCTGGGAGAAATCTTGAATATCACGGCATTTTTGCAGGCTGAAGCCGAGGTGGCCGGATGAGGGTGGTGGACACGAACGGTGGCCCTTTTCCATGGGAAACTAAACTCACCTGGCCATGTTCCTGGTGTCAGATTGTGGGAGACATTTGGCAGTCCAAAAGCAGCCCGAGTTCCAAAATGTGGCATCTTGCATCTGGGAGAAATCTTGAATATCACAGCACCTTTGGAGGCTGAAGCCGAGGTGGCCGGATGAGGGTGGTGGACACGAACGGTGGCCCTTTTCCATGGGAAACTAAACTCACCTGGCCATGTTCCTGGTGTCAGATTGTGGGAGACATTTGGCACTCCAAAAGCAGCCCGAGTTCCAAAATGTGGCATCTTGCATCTGGGAGAAATCTTGAATGCCACGTCTTTTTTGCAGGCCGAAGCCGAGGTGGCCGATGAGGGTGGTGGACACGAACGGTGGCCCTTTTCCATGGGAAACTAAACTCACCTGGCCATGTTCCTGGTGTCAGATTGTGGGAGACATTTGGCACTCCAAAAGCAGCCCGAGTTCCAAAATGTGGCATCTTGCATCTGGGAGAAATCTTGAATATCACGGCATTTTTGCAGGCTGAAGGCCGAG
This sequence comes from Prinia subflava, assembly GCF_021018805.1. Classification (NCBI taxonomy): domain Eukaryota; kingdom Metazoa; phylum Chordata; class Aves; order Passeriformes; family Cisticolidae; genus Prinia; species Prinia subflava. The sequence continues at coordinate 28,887 of NW_026960909.1, read as the reverse complement.
GTGGCCGGATGAGGGTGGTGGACACGAATGGTGGCCCTTTTCCATGGGAAACTAAACTCACCTGGCCATGTTCCTGGTGTCAGATAGTGGGAGACATTTGGCACTCCAAAAGCAGCCTGAGTTCCAAAATGTGGCATCTTGCATCTGGGAGAAATCTTGAATATCAAGGCATTTTTGCAGGCTGAAGCCGAGGTGGCCGGATGAGGGTGGTGGACACGAACGGTGGCCCTTTTCCATGGGAAACTAAACTCACCTGGCCATGTTCATGTGTCAGATTGTGGGGAGACATTTGGCACTCCAAAAGCAGCCCGAGTTCCAAAATGTGGCATCTTGCATCTGGGAGAAATCTTGAATATCACGGCATTTTTGCAGGCTGAATACGAAGTGGCCTGATGACCGTGGTGGACACGAACGGTGGCCCTTTTCCATGGGAAACTAAACTCACCTGGCCATGTTCCTAGTGTCAGATTGTGGGAGACATTTAGCACTCAAAAATGAGCCCGAGTTCCAAAATGTGGCATCTTGCATCTGGGAGAAATCTTGAATATCACAGCATTTTTGCAGGCTGAAGCCGAGGTGGCCGGATGAGGGTGGTGGACACGAACGGTGGCCCTTTTCCATGGGAAACTAAACTCACCTGGCCATGTTCCTGGTGTCAGATCGTGGGAGACATTTGGCACTCCAAAAGCAGCCCGAGTTCCAAAATGTGGCATCTTGCATCTGGGAGAAATCTTGAATATCACGGCATTTTTGCAGGCTGAAGCCGAGGTGGCCGGATGAGGGTGGTGGACACGAACGGTGGCCCTTTTCCATGGGAAACTAAACTCACCTGGCCATGTTCCTGGTGTCAGATTGTGGGAGACATTTGGCACTCTAAAAGCAACCCGAGTTCCAAAATGTGGCATCTTGCATCTGGGAGAAATCTTGAATATCAAGGCATTTTTGCAGGCTGAAGCCGAGGTGGCCGGATGAGGGTGGTGGACACGAACGGTGGCCCTTTTCCATGGGAAACTAAACTCACCTGGCCATGTTCCTGGTGTCAGATTGTGGGAGACATTTGGCACTCTAAAAGCAACCCGAGTTCCAAAATGTGGCATCTTGCATCTGGGAGAAATCTTGAATATCAAGGCATTTTTGCAGGCTGAAGCCGAGGTGGCCGGATGAGGGTGGTGGACACGAACGGTGGCCCTTTTCCATGGGAAACTAAACTCACCTGGCCATGTTCCTGGTGTCAGATTGTGGGAGACATTTGGCACTCCAAAAGCAGCCCGAGTTCCAAAATGTGGCATCTTGCATCTGGGAGAAATCTTGAATGCCACGGCATTTTTGCAGGCTGAAGCCGAGGTGGCCGGATGAGGGTGGTGGACACGAACGGTGGCCCTTTTCCATGGGAAACTAAACTCACCTGCCATGTTCCTGGTGTCAGATTGTGGGAGACATTTGGCACTCCAAAAGCAGCCCGAGTTCCAAAATGTGGCATCTTGCATGTGGGAGAAATCTTGAATATCACGGCATTTTTGCAGGCTGAAGCCGAGGTGGCCGGATGAGGGTGGTGGACACGAACGGTGGCCCTTTTCCATGGGAAACTAAACTCACCTGGCCATGTTCCTGGTGTCAGATTGTGGGAGACATTTGGCACTCCAAAAGCAGCCCGAGTTCCAAAATGTGGCATCTTGCATCTGGGAGAAATCTTGAATATCACGGCATTTTTGCAGCCTGAAGCCGAGGTGGCCGGATGAGGGTGGTGGACACGAATGGTGGCCCTTTTCCATGGGAAACTAAACTCACCTGGCCATGTTCCTGGTGTCAGATTGTGGGAGACATTTGGCACTCCAAAAGCAGCCTGAGTTCCAAAATGTGGCATCTTGCATCTGGGAGAAATCTTGAATATCACAGCATTTTTGCAGGCTGAAGCCGAGGTGGCCTGATGACCGTGGTGGACACGAACGGTGGGCCCTTTTCCATGGGAAACTAAACTCACCTGGCCATGTTCATGTGTCAGATTGTGGGAGACATTTGGCACTCCAAAAGCAGCCCGAGTTCCAAAATGTGGCATCTTGCATCTGGGAGAAATCTTGAATATCACGGCATTTTTGCAGGCTGAAGCCGAGGTGGCCGGATGAGGGTGGTGGACACGAATGGTGGCCCTTTTCCATGGGAAACTAAACTCACCTGGCCATGTTCCTGGTGTCAGATAGTGGGAGACATTTGGCACTCCAAAAGCAGCCTGAGTTCCAAAATGTGGGCATCTTGCATCTGGGAGAAATCTTGAATATCAAGGCATTTTTGCAGGCTGAAGCCGAGGTGGCCGGATGAGGGTGGTGGACACGAACGGTGGCCCTTTTCCATGGGAAACTAAACTCACCTGGCCATGTTCATGTGTCAGATTGTGGGAGACATTTGGCACTCCAAAAGCAGCCCGAGTTCCAAAATGTGGCATCTTGCATCTGGGAGAAATCTTGAATATCACGGCATTTTTGCAGGCTGAATACGAAGTGGCCTGATGACCGTGGTGGACACGAACGGTGGCCCTTTTCCATGGGAAACTAAACTCACCTGGCCATGTTCCTAGTGTCAGATTGTGGGAGACATTTAGCACTCAAAAATGAGCCCGAGTTCCAAAATGTGGCATCTTGCATCTGGGAGAAATCTTGAATATCACAGCATTTTTGCAGGCTGAAGCCGAGGTGGCCGGATGAGGGTGGTGGACACGAACGGTGGCCCTTTTCCATGGGAAACTAAACTCACCTGGCCATGTTCCTGGTGTCAGATTGTGGGAGACATTTGGCACTCCAAAAGCAGCCCGAGTTCCAAAATGTGGCATCTTGCATCTGGGAGAAATCTTGAATATCACGGCATTTTTGCAGGCTGAAGCCGAGGTGGCCGGATGAGGGTGGTGGACACGAACGGTGGCCCTTTTCCATGGGAAACTAAACTCACCTGGCCATGTTCCTGGTGTCAGATTGTGGGAGACATTTGGCACTCTAAAAGCAACCCGAGTTCCAAAATGTGGCATCTTGCATCTGGGAGAAATCTTGAATATCAAGGCATTTTTGCAGGCTGAAGCCGAGGTGGCCGGATGAGGGTGGTGGACACGAACGGTGGCCCTTTTCCATGGGAAACTAAACTCACCTGGCCATGTTCCTGGTGTCAGATTGTGGGAGACATTTGGCACTCCAAAAGCAGCCCGAGTTCCAAAATGTGGCATCTTGCATCTGGGAGAAATCTTGAATGCCACGGCATTTTTGCAGGCTGAAGCCGAGGTGGCCGGATGAGGGTGGTGGACACGAACGGTGGCCCTTTTCCATGGGAAACTAAACTCACCTGGCCATGTTCCTGGTGTCAGATTGTGGGAGACATTTGGCACTCCAAAAGCAGCCCGAGTTCCAAAATGTGGCATCTTGCATGTGGGAGAAATCTTGAATATCACGGCATTTTTGCAGGCTGAAGCCGAGGTGGCCGGATGAGGGTGGTGGACACGAACGGTGGCCCTTTTCCATGGGAAACTAAACTCACCTGGCCATGTTCCTGGTGTCAGATTGTGGGAGACATTTGGCACTCCAAAAGCAGCCCGAGTTCCAAAATGTGGCATCTTGCATCTGGGAGAAATCTTGAATATCACGGCATTTTTGCAGCCTGAAGCCGAGGTGGCCGGATGAGGGTGGTGGACACGAATGGTGGCCCTTTTCCATGGGAAACTAAACTCACCTGGCCATGTTCCTGGTGTCAGATTGTGGGAGACATTTGGCACTCCAAAAGCAGCCTGAGTTCCAAAATGTGGCATCTTGCATCTGGGAGAAATCTTGAATATCACAGCATTTTTGCAGGCTGAAGCCGAGGTGGCCTGATGACCGTGGTGGACACGAACGGTGGCCCTTTTCCATGGGAAACTAAACTCACCTGGCCATGTTCATGTGTCAGATTGTGGGAGACATTTGGCACTCCAAAAGCAGCCCGAGTTCCAAAATGTGGCATCTTGCATCTGGGAGAAATCTTGAATATCACGGCATTTTTGCAGGCTGAATACGAAGTGGCCTGATGACCGTGGTGGACACGAACGGTGGCCCTTTTCCATGGGAAACTAAACTCACCTGGCCATGTTCCTAGTGTCAGATTGTGGGAGACATTTAGCACTCAAAAATTAGCCCGAGTTCCAAAATGTGGCATCTTGCATCTGGGAGAAATCTTGAATATCACAGCATTTTTGCAGGCTGAAGCCGAGGTGGCCGGATGAGGGTGGTGGACACGAACGGTGGCCCTTTTCCATGGGAAACTAAACTCACCTGGCCATGTTCCTGGTGTCAGATTGTGGGAGACATTTGGCACTCCAAAAGCAGCCCGAGTTCCAAATGTGGCATCTTGCATCTGGGAGAAATCTTGAATATCACGGCATTTTTGCAGGCTGAAGCCGAGGTGGCCGGATGAGGGTGGTGGACACGAACGGTGGCCCTTTTCCATGGGAAACTAAACTCACCTGGCCATGTTCCTGGTGTCAGATTGTGGGAGACATTTGGCACTCCAAAAGCAGCCCGAGTTCCAAAATGTGGCATCTTGCATCTGGGAGAAATCTTGAATATCAAGGCAGTTTTGCAGGCTGAAGCCGAGGTGGCCGGATGAGGGTGGTGGACACGAACGGTGGCCCTTTTCCATGGGAAACTAAACTCACCTGGCCATGTTCCTGGTGTCAGATTGTGGGAGACATTTGGCACTCCAAAAGCAGCCCGAGTTCCAAAATGTGGCATCTTGCATCTGGGAGAAATCTTGAATATCAAGGCAGTTTTGCAGGCTGAAGCCGAGGTGGCCGGATGAGGGTGGTGGACACGAACGGTGGCCCTTTTCCATGGGAAACTAAACTCACCTGGCCATGTTCCTGGTGTCAGATTGTGGGAGACATTTGGCACTCCAAAAGCAGCCCGAGTTCCAAAATGTGGCATCTTGCATCTGGGAGAAATCTTGAATATCACAGCACTTTTGCAGGCTGAAGTCGAGGTGGCCGAAAGAGGGTGGTGGACACGAACGGTGGCCCTTTTCCATGGGAAACTAAACTCACCTGGCCATGTTCCTAGTGTCAGATTGTGGGAGACATTTGGCACTCCAAAAGCAGCCCGAGTTCCAAAATGTGGCATCTTGCATCTGGGAGAAATCTTGAATATCACAGCACTTTTGCAGGCTGAAGCCGAGGTGGCCGGATGAGGGTGGTGGACACGAACGGTGGCCCTTTTCCATGGGAAACTAAACTCACCTGGCCATGTTCCTAGTGTCAGATTGTGGGAGACATTTAGCACTCAAAAATCAGCCCGAGTTCCAAAATGTGGCATCTTGCATCTGGGAGAAATCTTGAATATCACAGCATTTTTGCAGGCTGAAGCCGAGGTGGCCTGATGAATGTGGTGGACACGAACGGTGGCCCTTTTCCATGGGAAACTAAACTCACCTGGCCATGTTCCTGGTGTCAGATTGTGGGAGACATTTGGCACTCCAAAAGCAACCCGAGTTCCAAAAGGTGGCATCTTGCATCTGGGAGAAATCTTGAATATCACGGCAGTTTTGCAGGCTGAAGCCGAGGTGGCCGGATGAGGGTGGTGGACACGAACGGTGGCCCTTTTCCATGGGAAACTAAACTCACCTGGCCATGTTCCTGGTGTCAGATTGTGGGAGACATTTGGCACTCCAAAAGCAGCCCGAGTTCCAAAATGTGGCATCTTGCATCTGGGAGAAATCTTGAATATCACAGCACTTTTGCAGGCTGAAGTCGAGGTGGCCGGATGAGGGTGGTGGACACGAACGGTGGCCCTTTTCCATGGGAAACTAAACTCACCTGGCCATGTTCCTGGTGTCAGATTGTGGGAGACATTTGGCACTCCAAAAGCAGCCCGAGTTCCAAAATGTGGCATCTTGCATCTGGGAGAAATCTTGAATGCCACGTCTTTTTTGCAGGCCGAAGCCGAGGTGGCCGGATGAGGGTGGTGGACACGAACGGTGGCCCTTTTCCATGGGAAACTAAACTCACCTGGCCATGTTCCTGGTGTCAGATTGTGGGAGACATTTGGCACTCCAAAAGCAGCCCGAGTTCCAAAATGTGGCATCTTGCATCTGGGAGAAATCTTGAATATCACAGCATTTTTGCAGGCTGAAGCCGAGGTGGCCGGATGAGGGTGGTGGACACGAACGGTGGCCCTTTTCCATGGGAAACTAAACTCACCTGGCCATGTTCCTGGTGTCAGATTGTGGGAGACATTTGGCACTCCAAAAGCAGCCCGAGTTCCAAAATGTGGCATCTTGCATCTGGGAGAAATCTTGAATATCACGGCATTTTTGCAGGCTGAATACGAAGTGGCCTGATGACCGTGGTGGACACGAACGGTGGCCCTTTTCCATGGGAAACTAAACTCACCAGGCCATGTTCCTGGTGTCAGATTGTGGGAGACATTTGGCACTCCAAAAGCAGCCTGAGTTCCAAAATGTGGCATCTTGCATCTGGGAGAAATCTTGAATATCACGGCATTTTTGCAGGCTGAAGCCGAGGTGGCCGGATGAGGGTGGTGGACACGAACGGTGGCCCTTTTCCATGGGAAACTAAACTCACCTGGCCATGTTCCTGGTGTCAGATTGTGGGAGACATTTAGCACTCCAAAAGCAGCCCAAGTTCCAAAATGTGGCATCTTGCATCTGGGAGAAATCTTGAATAACACGGCTTTTTTGCAGGCCGAAGCCGAGGTGGCCGGATGAGGGTGGTGGACACGAACGGTGGCCCTTTTCCATGGGAAACTAAACTCACCTGGCCATGTTCCTGGTGTCAGATTGTGGGAGACATTTGGCACTCCAAAAGCAGCCCGAGTTCCAAAATGTGGCATCTTGCATCTGGGAGAAATCTTGAATGCCACGGCATTTTTGCAGGCTGAAGCCGAGGTGGCCGGATGAGGGTGGTGGACACGAACGGTGGCCCTTTTCCATGGGAAACTAAACTCACCTGGCCATGTTCCTGGTGTCAGATTGTGGGAGACATTTGGCACTCCAAAAGCAGCCCGAGTTCCAAAATGTGGCATCTTGCATCTGGGAGAAATCTTGAATATCACGGCATTTTTGCAGGCTGAAGCCGAGGTGGCCGGATGAGGGTGGTGGACACGAACGGTGGCCCTTTTCCATGGGAAACTAAACTCACCTGGCCATGTTCCTGGTTTCAGATTGTGGGAGACATTTGGCACTCCAAAAGCAGCCCGAGTTCCAAAATGTGGCATCTTGCATCTGGGAGAAATCTTGAATATCACAGCACTTTTGCAGGCTGAAGCCGAGGTGGCCGGATGAGGGTGGTGGACACGAACGGTGGCCCTTTTCCATGGGAAACTAAACTCACCTGGCCATGTTCCTGGTGTCAGATTGTGGGAGACATTTGGCACTCCAAAAGCAGCCCGAGTTCCAAAATGTGGCATCTTGCATCTGGGAGAAATCTTGAATATCACGGCATTTTTGCAGGCTGAAGCAGAGGTGGCCGGATGAGGGTGGTGGACACGAACGGTGGCCCTTTTCCATGGGAAACTAAACTCACCTGGCCATGTTCCTGGTGTCAGATTGTGGGAGACATTTGGCACTCCAAAAGCAGCCCGAGTTCCAAAATGTGGCATCTTGCATCTGGGAGAAATCTTGAATATCACGGCATTTTTGCAGGCTGAAGCTGAGGTGGCCGGATGAGGGTGGTGGACACAAACGGTGGCCCTTTTCCATGGGAAACTAAACTCACCAGGCCATGTTCCTGGTGTCAGATTGTGGGAGACATTTGGCACTCCAAAAGCAGCCTGAGTTCCAAAATGTGGCATCTTGCATCTGGGAGAAATCTTGAATATCACAGCATTTTTGCAGGCTGAAGCCGAGGTGGCCTGATGAGGGTGGTGGACACGAACGGTGGCCCTTTTCCATGGGAAACTAAACTCACCTGGCCATGTTCCTGGTGTCAGATTGTGGGAGACATTTAGCACTCCAAAAGCAGCCCGAGTTCCAAAATGTGGCATCTTGCATCTGGGAGAAATCTTGAATAACACGGCTTTTTTGCAGGCCGAAGCCGAGGTGGCCGGATTAGGGTGGTGGACACGAACGGTGGCCCTTTTCCATGGGAAACTAAACTCACCTGGCCATGTTCCTGGTGTCAGATTGTGGGAGACATTTGGCACTCCAAAAGCAGCCCGAGTTCCAAAATGTGGCATCTTGCATCTGGGAGAAATCTTGAATGCCACGGCATTTTTGCAGGCCGAAGCCGAGGTGGCCGGATGAGGGTGGTGGACACGAACGGTGGCCCTTTTCCATGGGAAACTAAACTCACCTGGCCATGTTCCTGGTGTCAGATTGTGGGAGACATTTGGCACTCCAAAAGCAGCCCGAGTTCCAAAATGTGGCATCTTGCATCTGGGAGAAATCTTGAATATCACGGCATTTTTGCAGGCTGAAGCCGAGGTGGCCGGATGAGGGTGGTGGACACGAACGGTGGCCCTTTTCCATGGGAAACTAAACTCACCTGGCCATGTTCCTGGTGTCAGATTGTGGGAGACATTTGGCACTCCAAAAGCAGCCCGAGTTCCAAAATGTGGCATCTTGCATCTGGGAGAAATCTTGAATATCACGGCATTTTTGCAGGCTGAAGCCGAGGTGGCCGGATGAGGGTGGTGGACACGAACGGTGGCCCTTTTCCATGGGAAACTAAACTCACCTGGCCATGTTCCTGGTGTCAGATTGTGGGAGACATTTGGCACTCCAAAAGCAGCCCAAGTTCCAAAATGTGGCATCTTGCATCTGGGAGAAATCTTGAATATCACAGCATTTTTGCAGGCTGAAGCCGAGGTGGCCGGATGAGGGTGGTGGACACGAACGGTGGCCCTTTTCCATGGGAAACTAAACTCACCTGGCCATGTTCATGTGTCAGATTGTGGGAGACATTTGGCACTCCAAAAGCAGCCCGAGTTCCAAAATGTGGCATCTTGCATCTGGGAGAAATCTTGAATATCACGGCATTTTTGCAGGCTGAATACGAAGTGGCCTGATGACCGTGGTGGACACGAACGGTGGCCCGTTTCCATGGGAAACTAAACTCACCTGGCCATGTTCCTAGTGTCAGATTGTGGGAGACATTTAGCACTCAAAAATGAGCCCGAGTTCCAAAATGTGGCATCTTGCATCTGGGAGAAATCTTGAATATCACGGCATTTTTGCAGGCTGAAGCCGAGGTGGCCGGATGAGGGTGGTGGACACGAACGGTGGCCCTTTTCCATGGGAAACTAAACTCACCTGGCCATGTTCCTGGTGTCAGATTGTGGGAGACATTTGGCACTCCAAAAGCAGCCCGAGTTCCAAAATGTGGCATCTTGCATCTGGGAGAAATCTTGAATATCACGGCATTTTTGCAGGCTGAAGCCAAGGTGGCCGGATGAGGGTGGTGGACACGAACGGTGGCCCTTTTCCATGGGAAACTAAACTCACCTGGCCATGTTCCTGGTGTCAGATTGTGGGAGACATTTGGCACTCCAAAAGCAGCCCGAGTTCCAAAATGTGGCATCTTGCATCTGGGAGAAATCTTGAATGCCACTGCATTTTTGCAGGCTGAAGCCGAGGTGGCCGGATGAGGGTGGTGGACACGAACGGTGGCCCTTTTCCATGGGAAACTAAACTCACCTGGCCATGTTCCTGGTGTCAGATTGTGGGAGACATTTGGCACTCCAAAAGCAGCCCGAGTTCCAAAATGTGGCATCTTGCATCTGGGAGAAATCTTGAATATCAAGGCAGTTTTGCAGGCTGAAGCCGAGGTGGCCGGATGAGGGTGGTGGACACGAACGGTGGCCCTTTTCCATGGGAAACTAAACTCACCTGGCCATGTTCCTGGTGTCAGATTGTGGGAGACATTTGGCACTCCAAAAGCAGCCCGAGTTCCAAAATGTGGCATCTTGCATCTGGGAGAAATCTTGAATATCACAGCACTTTTGCAGGCTGAAGCCGAGGTGGCCGGATGAGGGTGGTGGACACGAACGGTGGCCCTTTTCCATGGGAAACTAAACTCACCTGGCCATGTTCCTAGTGTCAGATTGTGGGAGACATTTGGCACTCCAAAAGCAGCCCGAGTTCCAAAATGTGGCATCTTGCATCTGGGAGAAATCTTGAATATCACAACACTTTTGCAGGCCGAAGCCGAGGTGGCCGGATGAGGGTGGTGGACACGAACGGTGGCCCTTTTCCATGGGAAACTAAACTCACCTGGCCATGTTCCTGGTGTCAGATTGTGGGAGATATTTAGCACTCAAAAATCAGCCCGAGTTCCAAAATGTGGCATCTTGCATCTGGGAGAAATCTTGAATATCACAGCATTTTTGCAGGCTGAAGCCGAGGTGGCCGGATGAGGGTGGTGGACACGAACGGTGGCCCTTTTCCATGGGAAACTAAACTCACCTGGCCATGTTCCTGGTGTCAGATTGTGGGAGACATTTGGCACTCCAAAAGCAGCCCGAGTTCCAAAATGTGGCATCTTGCATCTGGGAGAAATCTTGAATGCCACGTCTTTTTTGCAGGCCGAAGCCGAGGTGGCCGGATGAGGGTGGTGGACACGAACGGTGGCCCTTTTCCATGGGAAACTAAACTCACCTGGCCATGTTCCTGGTGTCAGATTGTGGGAGACATTTGGCACTCCAAAAGCAGCCCGAGTTCCAAAATGTGGCATCTTGCATCTGGGAGAAATCTTGAATATCACGGCATTTTTGCAGGCTGAAGCCGAGGTGGCCGGATGAGGGTGGTGGACACGAACGGTGGCCCTTTTCCATGGGAAACTAAACTCACCTGGCCATGTTCCTGGTGTCAGATTGTGGGAGACATTTGGCAATCCAAAAGCAGCCCGAGTTCCAAAATGTGGCATCTTGCATCTGGGAGAAATCTTGAATATCACGGCATTTTTGCAGGCTGAATACGAAGTGGCCAGATGAGGGTGGTGGACAACACGAACGGTGGCCCTTTTCCATGGGAAACTAAACTCACCTGGCCATGTTCCTGGTGTCAGATTGTGGGAGACATTTGGCACTCCAAAAGCAGCCGAGTTCCAAAATGTGGCATCTAGCATCTGGGAGAAATCTTGAATATCACGGCAGTTTTGCAGGCTGAAGCCGAGGTGGCCGGATGAGGGTGGTGGACACGAACGGTGGCCCTTTTCCATGGGAAACTAAACTCACCTGGCCATGTTCCTGGTGTCAGATTGTGGGAGACATTTGGCACTCCAAAAGCAGCCCGAGTTCCAAAATGTGGCATCTTGCATCTGGGAGAAATCTTGAATATCACGGCATTTTTGCAGGCTGAAGCCGAGGTGGCCGGATGAGGGTGGTGGACACGAACGGTGGCCCTTTTCCATGGGAAACTAAACTCACCTGGCCATGTTCCTGGTGTCAGATTGTGGGAGACATTTGGCACTCCAAAAGCAGCTCGAGTTCCAAAATGTGGCATCTTGCATCTGGGAGAAATCTTGAATGCCACGGCATTTTTGCAGGCCGAAGCCGAGGTGGCCAGATGAGGGTGGTGGACACGAACGGTGGCCCTTTTCCATGGGAAACTAAACTCACCTGGCCATGTTCCTGGTGTCAGATTGTGGGAGACATTTGGCACTCCAAAAGCAGCCCGAGTTCCAAAATGTGGCATCTTGCATCTGGGAGAAATCTTGAATATCAAGGCAGTTTTGCAGGCTGAAGCCGAGGTGGCCGGATGAGGGTGGTGGACACGAACGGTGGCCCTTTTCCATGGGAAACTAAACTCACCTGGCCATGTTCCTGGTGTCAGATTGTGGGAGACATTTGGCACTCCAAAAGCAGCCCGAGTTCCAAAATGTGGCATCTTGCATCTGGGAGAAATCTTGAATATCACAGCACTTTTGCAGGCTGAAGTCGAGGTGGCCGGATGAGGGTGGTGGACACGAACGGTGGCCCTTTTCCATGGGAAACTATACTCACCTGGCCATGTTCCTGGTGTCAGATTGTGGGAGACAATTGGCACTCCAAAAGCAGCCCGAGTTCCAAAATGTGGCATCTTGCATCTGGGAGAAATCTTGAATGCCACGGCATTTTTGCAGGCCGAAGCCGAGGTGGCCGGATGAGGGTGGTGGACACGAACGGTGGCCCTTTTCCATGGGAAACTAAACTCACGTGGCCATGTTCCTGGTGTCAGATTGTGGGAGACATTTAGCACTCCAAAAGCAGCCCGAATTCCAAAATGTGGCATCTTGCATCTGGGAGAAATCTTGAATATCACGGCATTTTTGCAGGCTGAAGCCGAGGTGGCCGGATGAGGGTGGTGGACACGAACGGTGGCCCTTTTCCATGGGAAACTAAACTCACCTGGCCATGTTCCTGGTGTCAGATTGTGGGAGACATTTGGCACTCCAAAAGCAGCCCGAGTTCCAAAATGTGGCATCTTGCATCTGGGAGAAATCTTGAATATCACGGCATTTTTGCAAGCTGAATACGAAGTGGCCTGATGACCGTGGTGGACACGAACGGTGGCCCTTTTCCATGGGAAACTAAACTCACCAGGCCATGTTCTTGGTGTCAGATTGTGGGAGACATTTGGCACTCCAAAAGCAGCCCGAGTTCCAAAATGTGGCATCTTGCATGTGGGAGAAATCTTGAATATCACAGCATTTTTGCAGGCCGAAGCCGAGGTGGCCGGATGAGGGTGGTGGACACGAACAGTGGCCCTTTTCCATGGGAAACTAAACTCACCTGGCCATGTTCCTGGTGTCAGATTGTGGGAGACATTTGGCACTCCAAAAGCAGCCCGAGTTCCAAAATGTGGCATCTTGCATCTGGGAGAAATCTTGAATGCCACGGCATTTTTGCAGGCTGAAGCCGAGGTGGCCGGATGAGGGTGGTGGACACGAACGGTGGCCCTTTTCCATGGGAAACTAAACTCACCTGGCCATGTTCCTGGTGTCAGATTGTGGGAGACATTTGGCACTCCAAAAGCAGCTCGAGTTCCAAAATGTGGCATCTTGCATCTGGGAGAAATCTTGAATAACACGGCTTTTTTGCAGGCCGAAGCCGAGGTGGCCGGATGAGGGTGGTGGACACGAACGGTGGCCCTTTTCCATGGGAAACTAAACTCACCTGGCCATGTTCCTGGTGTCAGATTGTGGGAGACATTTGGCACTCCAAAAGCAGCCCGAGTTCCAAAATGTGGCATCTTGCATCTGGGAGAAATCTTGAATGCCACGACATTTTTGCAGGCTGAAGCCGAGGTGGCCGGATGAGGGTGGTGGACACGAACGGTGGCCCTTTTCCATGGGAAACTAAACTCACCTGGCCATGTTCCTGGTGTCAGATTGTGGGAGACATTTGGCACTCCAAAAGCAGCCCGAGTTCCAAAATGTGGCATCTTGCATCTGGGAGAAATCTTGAATATCAAGGCAGTTTTGCAGGCTGAAGCCGAGGTGGCCGGATGAGGGTGGTGGACACGAACGGTGGCCCTTTTCCATGGGAAACTAAACTCACCTGGCCATGTTCCTGGTGTCAGATTGTGGGAGACATTTGGCACTCCAAAAGCAGCCCGAGTTCCAAAATGTGGCATCTTGCATCTGGGAGAAATCTTGAATATCACAGAACTTTTGCAGGCTGAAGTCGAGGTGGCCGGATGAGGGTGGTGGACACGAACGGTGGCCCTTTTCCATGGGAAACTAAACTCACCTGGCCATGTTCCTGGTGTCAGATTGTGGGAGACAATTGGCACTCCAAAAGCAGCCCGAGTTCCAAAATGTGGCATCTTGCATCTGGGAGAAATCTTGAATGCCACGGCATTTTTGCAGGCCGAAGCCGAGGTGGCCGGATGGGGGTGGTGGACACGAACGGTGGCCCTTTTCCATGGGAAACTAAACTCACCTGGCCATGTTCCTGGTGTCAGATTGTGGGAGACATTTAGCACTCCAAAAGCAGCTCGAATTCCAAAATGTGGCATCTTGCATCTGGGAGAAATCTTGAATATCACGGCATTTTTGCAGGCTGAAGCCGAGGTGGCCGGATGAGGGTGGTGGACACGAACGGTGGCCCTTTTCCATGGGAAACTAAACTCACCTGGCCATGTTCCTGGTGTCAGATTGTGGAGACATTTGGCACTCCAAAAGCAGCCGAGTTCCAAAATGTGGCATCTTGCATCTGGGAGAAATCTTGAATATCACGGCATTTTTGCAAGCTGAATACGAAGTGGCCTGATGACCGTGGTGGACACGAACGGTGGCCCTTTTCCATGGGAAACTAAACTCACCAGGCCATGTTCTTGGTGTCAGATTGTGGGAGACATTTGGCAGTCCAAAAGCAGCCCGAGTTCCAAAATGTGGCATCTTGCATCTGGGAGAAATCTTGAATATCACAGTATTTTTGCAGGCTGAAGCCGAGCTGGCCGGATGAGGGTGGTGGACACGAACGGTGGCCCTTTTCCATGGGAAACTAAACTCACCTGGCCATGTTCCTGGTGTCAGATTGTGGGAGACATTTAGCACTCCAAAAGCAGCTCGAGTTCCAAAATGTGGCATCTTGCATCTGGGAGAAATCTTGAATAACACGGCTTTTTTGCAGGCCGAAGCCGAGGTGGCCGGATGAGGGTGGTGGACACGAACGGTGGCCCTTTTCCATGGGAAACTAAACTCACCTGGCCATGTTCCTGGTGTCAGATTGTGGGAGACATTTGGCACTCCAAAAGCAGCCCGAGTTCCAAAATGTGGCATCTTGCATCTGGGAGAAATCTTGAATGCCACGACATTTTTGCAGGCTGAAGCCGAGGTGGCCGGATGAGGGTGGTGGACACGAACGGTGGCCCTTTTCCATGGGAAACTAAACTCACCTGGCCATGTTCCTGGTGTCAGATTGTGGGAGACATTTGGCACTCCAAAAGCAGCCCGAGTTCCAAAATGTGGCATCTTGCATCTGGGAGAAATCTTGAATATCACGGCATTTTTGCAGGCTGAATACGAAGTGGCCTGATGACCGTGGTGGACACGAACGGTGGCCCTTTTCCATGGGAAACTAAACTCACCTGGCCATGTTCCTGGTGTCAGATTGTGGGAGACATTTGGCACTCCAAAAGCAGCCCGAGTTCCAAAATGTGGCATCTTGCATCTGGGAGAAATCTTGAATATCACAGCATTTTTGCAGGCTGAAGCCGAGGTGGCCGGATGAGGGTGGTGGACACGAACGGTGGCCCTTTTCCATGGGAAACTAAACTCACCTGGCCATGTTCCTGGTGTCAGATTGTGGGAGACATTTAGCACTCCAAAAGCAGCCCGAGTTCCAAAATGTGGCATCTTGCATCTGGGAGAAATCTTGAATAACACGGCTTTTTTGCAGGCCGAAGCCGAGGTGGCCGGATGAGGGTGGTGGACACAAACGGTGGCCCTTTTCCATGGGAAACTAAACTCACCTGGCCATGTTCCTGGTGTCAGATTGTGGGAGACATTTGGCACTCCAAAAGCAGCCTGAGTTCCAAAATGTGGCATCTTGCATCTGGGAGAAATCTTGAATGCCACGGCATTTTTGCAGGCTGAAGCCGAGGTGGCCGGATGAGGGTGGTGGACACGAACGGTGGCCCTTTTCCATGGGAAACTAAACTCACCTGGCCATGTTCCTGGTGTCAGATTGTGGGAGACATTTGGCACTCCAAAAGCAGCCGAGTTCCAAAATGTGGCATCTAGCATCTGGGAGAAATCTTGAATATCACGGCAGTTTTGCAGGCTGAAGCCGAGGTGGCCGGATGAGGGTGGTGGACACGAACGGTGGCCCTTTTCCATGGGAAACTAAACTCACCTGGCCATGTTCCTGGTGTCAGATTGTGGGAGACATTTGGCACTCCAAAAGCAGCCCGAGTTCCAAAATGTGGCATCTTGCATGTGGGAGAAATCTTGAATATCACGGCATTTTTGCAGGCTGAAGCCGAGGTGGCCGGATGAGGGTGGTGGACACGAACGGTGGCCCTTTTCCATGGGAAACTAAACTCACCTGGCCATGTTCCTGGTGTCAGATTGTGGGAGACATTTGGCACTCCAAAAGCAGCTCGAGTTCCAAAATGTGGCATCTTGCATCTGGGAGAAATCTTGAATGCCACGGCATTTTTGCAGGCCGAAGCCGAGGTGGCCAGATGAGGGTGGTGGACACGAACGGTGGCCCTTTTCCATGGGAAACTAAACTCACCTGGCCATGTTCCTGGTGTCAGATTGTGGGAGACATTTGGCACTCCAAAAGCAGCCCGAGTTCCAAAATGTGGCATCTTGCATCTGGGAGAAATCTTGAATATCAAGGCAGTTTTGCAGGCTGAAGCCGAGGTGGCCGGATGAGGGTGGTGGACACGAACGGTGGCCCTTTTCCATGGGAAACTAAACTCACCTGGCCATGTTCCTGGTGTCAGATTGTGGGAGACATTTGGCACTCCAAAAGCAGCCCGAGTTCCAAAATGTGGCATCTTGCATCTGGGAGAAATCTTGAATATCACAGCACTTTTGCAGGCTGAAGTCGAGGTGGCCGGATGAGGGTGGTGGACACGAACGGTGGCCCTTTTCCATGGGAAACTATACTCACCTGGCCATGTTCCTGGTGTCAGATTGTGGGAGACAATTGGCACTCCAAAAGCAGCCCGAGTTCCAAAATGTGGCATCTTGCATCTGGGAGAAATCTTGAATGCCACGGCATTTTTGCAGGCCGAAGCCGAGGTGGCCGGATGAGGGTGGTGGACACGAACGGTGGCCCCTTTTCCATGGGAAACTAAACTCACCTGGCCATGTTCCTGGTGTCAGATTGTGGGAGACATTTAGCACTCCAAAAGCAGCCCGAATTCCAAAATGTGGCATCTTGCATCTGGGAGAAATCTTGAATATCACGGCATTTTTGCAGGCTGAAGCCGAGGTGGCCGGATGAGGGTGGTGGACACGAACGGTGGCCCTTTTCCATGGGAAACTAAACTCACCTGGCCATGTTCCTGGTGTCAGATTGTGGGAGACATTTGGCACTCCAAAAGCAGCCCGAGTTCCAAAATGTGGCATCTTGCATCTGGGAGAAATCTTGAATATCACGGCATTTTTGCAAGCTGAATACGAAGTGGCCTGATGACCGTGGTGGACACGAACGGTGGCCCTTTTCCATGGGAAACTAAACTCACCAGGCCATGTTCTTGGTGTCAGATTGTGGGAGACATTTGGCACTCCAAAAGCAGCCCGAGTTCCAAAATGTGGCATCTTGCATGTGGGAGAAATCTTGAATATCACAGCATTTTTGCAGGCCGAAGCCGAGGTGGCCGGATGAGGGTGGTGGACACGAACAGTGGCCCTTTTCCATGGGAAACTAAACTCACCTGGCCATGTTCCTGGTGTCAGATTGTGGGAGACATTTGGCACTCCAAAAGCAGCCCGAGTTCCAAAATGTGGCATCTTGCATCTGGGAGAAATCTTGAATGCCACGGCATTTTTGCAGGCTGAAGCCGAGGTGGCCGGATGAGGGTGGTGGACACGAACGGTGGCCCTTTTCCATGGGAAACTAAACTCACCTGGCCATGTTCCTGGTGTCAGATTGTGGGAGACATTTGGCACTCCAAAAGCAGCCCGAGTTCCAAAATGTGGCATCTTGCATCTGGGAGAAATCTTGAATATCACGGCATTTTTGCAGGCTGAATACGAAGTGGCCTGATGACCGTGGTGGACACGAACGGTGGCCCTTTTCCATGGGAAACTAAACTCACCAGGCCATGTTCCTGGTGTCAGATTGTGGGAGACATTTGGCACTCCAAAAGCAGCTCGAGTTCCAAAATGTGGCATCTTGCATCTGGGAGAAATCTTGAATAACACGGCTTTTTTGCAGGCCGAAGCCGAGGTGGCCGGATGAGGGTGGTGGACACGAACGGTGGCCCTTTTCCATGGGAAACTAAACTCACCTGGCCATGTTCCTGGTGTCAGATTGTGGGAGACATTTGGCACTCCAAAAGCAGCCCGAGTTCCAAAATGTGGCATCTTGCATCTGGGAGAAATCTTGAATGCCACGACATTTTTGCAGGCTGAAGCCGAGGTGGCCGGATGAGGGTGGTGGACACGAACGGTGGCCCTTTTCCATGGGAAACTAAACTCACCTGGCCATGTTCCTGGTGTCAGATTGTGGGAGACATTTGGCACTCCAAAAGCAGCCCGAGTTCCAAAATGTGGCATCTTGCATCTGGGAGAAATCTTGAATATCACGGTATTTTTGCAGGCTGAAGCCGAAGTGGCCGGATGAGGGTGGTGGACACGAACGGTGGCCCTTTTCCATGGGAAACTAAACTCACCTGGCCATGTTCCTGGTGTCAGATTGTGGGAGACATTTGGCACTCCAAAAGCAGCCCGAGTTCCAAAATGTGGCATCTTGCATCTGGGAGAAATCTTGAATATCACAGCATTTTTGCAGGCTGAAGCCAAGGTGGCCGGATGAGGGTGGTGGACACGAACGGTGGCCCTTTTCCATGGGAAACTAAACTCACCTGGCCATGTTCCTGGTGTCAGATTGTGGGAGACATTTAGCACTCCAAAAGCAGCCCGAGTTCCAAAATGTGGCATCTTGCATCTGGGAGAAATCTTGAATAACACGGCTTTTTTGCAGGCCGAAGCCGAGGTGGCCGGATGAGGGTGGTGGACACAAACGGTGGCCCTTTTCCATGGGAAACTAAACTCACCTGGCCATGTTCCTGGTGTCAGATTGTGGGAGACATTTGGCACTCCAAAAGCAGCCCGAGTTCCAAAATGTGGCATCTTGCATCTGGGAGAAATCTTGAATGCCACGGCATTTTTGCAGGCTGAAGCCGAGGTGGCCGGATGAGGGTGGTGGACACGAACGGTGGCCCTTTTCCATGGGAAACTAAACTCACCTGGCCATGTTCCTGGTGTCAGATTGTGGGAGACATTTGGCACTCCAAAAGCAGCCGAGTTCCAAAATGTGGCATCTAGCATCTGGGAGAAATCTTGAATATCACGGCAGTTTTGCAGGCTGAAGCCGAGGTGGCCGGATGAGGGTGGTGGACACGAACGGTGGCCCTTTTCCATGGGAAACTAAACTCACCTGGCCATGTTCCTGGTGTCAGATTGTGGGAGACATTTGGCACTCCAAAAGCAGCCCGAGTTCCAAAATGTGGCATCTTGCATCTGGGAGAAATCTTGAATATCAAGGCAGTTTTGCAGGCTGAAGCCGAGGTGGCCGGATGAGGGTGGTGGACACGAACGGTGGCCCTTTTCCATGGGAAACTAAACTCACCTGGCCATGTTCCTGGTGTCAGATTGTGGGAGACATTTGGCACTCCAAAAGCAGCCCGAGTTCCAAAATGTGGCATCTTGCATCTGGGAGAAATCTTGAATATCACAGCACTTTTGCAGGCTGAAGTCGAGGTGGCCGGATGAGGGTGGTGGACACGAACGGTGGCCCTTTTCCATGGTAAACTAAACTCACCTGGCCATGTTCCTGGTGTCAGATTGTGGGAGACAATTGGCACTCCAAAAGCAGCCCGAGTTCCAAAATGTGGCATCTTGCATCTGGGAGAAATCTTGAATATCACGGCATTTTTGCAGGCTGAAGCCGAGGTGGCCGGATGAGGGTGGTGGACACGAACGGTGGCCCTTTTCCATGGGAAACTAAACTCACCTGGCCATGTTCCTAGTGTCAGATTGTGGGAGACATTTGGCACTCAAAAATCAGCCCGAGTTCCAAAATGTGGCATCTTGCATCTGGGAGAAATCTTGAATATCACAGCATTTTTGCAGGCTGAAGCCGAGGTGGCCGGATGAGGGTGGTGGACACGAACGGTGGCCCTTTTCCATAGGAAACTAAACTCACCTGGCCATGTTCCTGGTGTCAGATTGTGGGAGACATTTGGCACTCCAAAAGCAGCCCGAGTTCCAAAATGTGGCATCTTGCATCTGGGAGAAATCTTGAATGCCACGGCATTTTTGCAGGCCGAAGCCGAGGTGGCCGGATGAGGGTGGTGGACACGAACGGTGGCCCTTTTCCATGGGAAACTAAACTCACCTGGCCATGTTCCTGGTGTCAGATTGTGGGAGACATTTGGCACTCCAAAAGCAGCCCGAGTTCCAAAATGTGGCATCTTGCATCTGGGAGAAATCTTGAATATCAAGGCAGTTTTGCAGGCTGAAGCCGAGGTGGCCGGATGAGGGTGGTGGACACGAACGGTGGCCCTTTTCCATGGGAAACTAAACTCACCTGGCCATGTTCCTGGTGTCAGATTGTGGGAGACATTTGGCACTCCAAAAGCAGCCCGAGTTCCAAAATGTGGCATCTTGCATCTGGGAGAAATCTTGAATATCACAGCACTTTTGCAGGCTGAAGTCGAGGTGGCCGGATGAGGGTGGTGGACACGAACGGTGGCCCTTTTCCATGGGAAACTAAACTCACCTGGCCATGTTCATGTGTCAGATTGTGGGAGACAATTGGCACTCCAAAAGCAGCCCGAGTTCCAAAATGTGGCATCTTGCATCTGGGAGAAATCTTGAATGCCACGGCATTTTTGCAGGCCGAAGCCGAGGTGGCCGGATGGGGGTGGTGGACACGAACGGTGGCCCTTTTCCATGGGAAACTAAACTCACCTGGCCATGTTCCTGGTGTCAGATTGTGGGAGACATTTAGCACTCCAAAAGCAGCTCGAATTCCAAAATGTGGCATCTTGCATCTGGGAGAAATCTTGAATATCACGGCATTTTTGCAGGCTGAAGCCGAGGTGGCCGGATGAGGGTGGTGGACACGAACGGTGGCCCTTTTCCATGGGAAACTAAACTCACCTGGCCATGTTCCTGGTGTCAGATTGTGGGAGACATTTGGCACTCCAAAAGCAGCCGAGTTCCAAAATGTGGCATCTTGCATCTGGGAGAAATCTTGAATATCACGGCATTTTTGCAAGCTGAATACGAAGTGGCCTGATGACCGTGGTGGACACGAACGGTGGCCCTTTTCCATGGGAAACTAAACTCACCAGGCCATGTTCTTGGTGTCAGATTGTGGGAGACATTTGGCACTCCAAAAGCAGCCCGAGTTCCAAAATGTGGCATCTTGCATCTGGGAGAAATCTTGAATATCACAGTATTTTTGCAGGCTGAAGCCGAGCTGGCCGGATGAGGGTGGTGGACACGAACGGTGGCCCTTTTCCATGGGAAACTAAACTCACCTGGCCATGTTCCTGGTGTCAGATTGTGGGAGACATTTAGCACTCCAAAAGCAGCTCGAGTTCCAAAATGTGGCATCTTGCATCTGGGAGAAATCTTGAATAACACGGCTTTTTTGCAGGCCGAAGCCGAGGTGGCCGGATGAGGGTGGTGGACACGAACGGTGGCCCTTTTCCATGGGAAACTAAACTCACCTGGCCATGTTCCTGGTGTCAGATTGTGGGAGACATTTGGCACTCCAAAAGCAGCCCGAGTTCCAAAATGTGGCATCTTGCATCTGGGAGAAATCTTGAATGCCACGACATTTTTGCAGGCTGAAGCCGAGGTGGCCGGATGAGGGTGGTGGACACGAACGGTGGCCCTTTTCCATGGGAAACTAAACTCACCTGGCCATGTTCCTGGTGTCAGATTGTGGGAGACATTTGGCACTCCAAAAGCAGCCCGAGTTCCAAAATGTGGCATCTTGCATCTGGGAGAAATCTTGAATATCACGGCATTTTTGCAGGCTGAATACGAAGTGGCCTGATGACCGTGGTGGACACGAACGGTGGCCCTTTTCCATGGGAAACTAAACTCACCTGGCCATGTTCCTGGTGTCAGATTGTGGGAGACATTTGGCACTCCAAAAGCAGCCCGAGTTCCAAAATGTGGCATCTTGCATCTGGGAGAAATCTTGAATATCACGGCATTTTTGCAGGCTGAAGCCGAGGTGGCCGGATGAGGGTGGTGGACACGAACGGTGGCCCTTTTCCATGGGAAACTAAACTCACCTGGCCATGTTCCTGGTGTCAGATTGTGGGAGACATTTAGCACTCCAAAAGCAGCCCGAGTTCCAAAATGTGGCATCTTGCATCTGGGAGAAATCTTGAATAACACGGCTTTTTTGCAGGCCGAAGCCGAGGTGGCCGGATGAGGGTGGTGGACACAAACGGTGGCCCTTTTCCATGGGAAACTAAACTCACCTGGCCATGTTCCTGGTGTCAGATTGTGGGAGACATTTGGCACTCCAAAAGCAGCCCGAGTTCCAAAATGTGGCATCTTGCATCTGGGAGAAATCTTGAATGCCACGGCATTTTTGCAGGCTGAAGCCGAGGTGGCCGGATGAGGGTGGTGGACACGAACGGTGGCCCTTTTCCATGGGAAACTAAACTCACCTGGCCATGTTCCTGGTGTCAGATTGTGGGAGACATTTGGCACTCCAAAAGCAGCCGAGTTCCAAAATGTGGCATCTAGCATCTGGGAGAAATCTTGAATATCACGGCAGTTTTGCAGGCTGAAGCCGAGGTGGCCGGATGAGGGTGGTGGACACGAACGGTGGCCCTTTTCCATTGGAAACTAAACTCACCTGGCCATGTTCCTGGTGTCAGATTGTGGGAGACATTTGGCACTCCAAAAGCAGCCCGAGTTCCAAAATGTGGCATCTTGCATCTGGGAGAAATCTTGAATATCACGGCATTTTTGCAGGCTGAAGCCGAGGTGGCCGGATGAGGGTGGTGGACACGAACGGTGGCCCTTTTCCATGGGAAACTAAACTCACCTGGCCATGTTCCTGGTGTCAGATTGTGGGAGACATTTGGCACTCCAAAAGCAGCTCGAGTTCCAAAATGTGGCATCTTGCATCTGGGAGAAATCTTGAATGCCACGGCATTTTTGCAGGCCGAAGCCGAGGTGGCCAGATGAGGGTGGTGGACACGAACGGTGGCCCTTTTCCATGGGAAACTAAACTCACCTGGCCATGTTCCTGGTGTCAGATTGTGGGAGACATTTGGCACTCCAAAAGCAGCCCGAGTTCCAAAATGTGGCATCTTGCATCTGGGAGAAATCTTGAATATCAAGGCAGTTTTGCAGGCTGAAGCCGAGGTGGCCGGATGAGGGTGGTGGACACGAACGGTGGCCCTTTTCCATGGGAAACTAAACTCACCTGGCCATGTTCCTGGTGTCAGATTGTGGGAGACATTTGGCACTCCAAAAGCAGCCCGAGTTCCAAAATGTGGCATCTTGCATCTGGGAGAAATCTTGAATATCACAGCACTTTTGCAGGCTGAAGTCGAGGTGGCCGGATGAGGGTGGTGGACACGAACGGTGGCCCTTTTCCATGGGAAACTATACTCACCTGGCCATGTTCCTGGTGTCAGATTGTGGGAGACAATTGGCACTCCAAAAGCAGCCCGAGTTCCAAAATGTGGCATCTTGCATCTGGGAGAAATCTTGAATGCCACGGCATTTTTGCAGGCTGAAGCCGAGGTGGCCGGATGAGGGTGGTGGACACGAACGGTGGCCCTTTTCCATGGGAAACTAAACTCACCTGGCCATGTTCCTGGTGTCAGATTGTGGGAGACATTTAGCACTCCAAAAGCAGCTTGAGTTCCAAAATGTGGCATCTTGCATCTGGGAGAAATCTTGAATAACACGGCTTTTTTGCAGGCCGAAGCCGAGGTGGCCGGATGAGGGTGGTGGACACAAACGGTGGCCCTTTTCCATGGGAAACTAAACTCACCTGGCCATGTTCCTGGTGTCAGATTGTGGGAGACATTTGGCACTCCAAAAGCAGCCCGAGTTCCAAAATGTGGCATCTTGCATCTGGGAGAAATCTTGAATGCCACGGCATTTTTGCAGGCTGAAGCCGAGGTGGCCGGATGAGGGTGGTGGACACGAACGGTGGCCCTTTTCCATGGGAAACTAAACTCACCTGGCCATGTTCCTGGTGTCAGATTGTGGGAGACATTTGGCACTCCAAAAGCAGCCGAGTTCCAAAATGTGGCATCTAGCATCTGGGAGAAATCTTGAATATCACGGCAGTTTTGCAGGCTGAAGCCGAGGTGGCCGGATGAGGGTGGTGGACACGAACGGTGGCCCTTTTCCATTGGAAACTAAACTCACCTGGCCATGTTCCTGGTGTCAGATTGTGGGAGACATTTGGCACTCCAAAAGCAGCCCGAGTTCCAAAATGTGGCATCTTGCATCTGGGAGAAATCTTGAATATCACGGCATTTTTGCAGGCTGAAGCCGAGGTGGCCGGATGAGGGTGGTGGACACGAACGGTGGCCCTTTTCCATGGGAAACTAAACTCACCTGGCCATGTTCCTGGTGTCAGATTGTGGGAGACATTTGGCACTCCAAAAGCAGCTCGAGTTCCAAAATGTGGCATCTTGCATCTGGGAGAAATCTTGAATGCCACGGCATTTTTGCAGGCCGAAGCCGAGGTGGCCAGATGAGGGTGGTGGACACGAACGGTGGCCCTTTTCCATGGGAAACTAAACTCACCTGGCCATGTTCCTGGTGTCAGATTGTGGGAGACATTTGGCACTCCAAAAGCAGCCCGAGTTCCAAAATGTGGCATCTTGCATCTGGGAGAAATCTTGAATATCAAGGCAGTTTTGCAGGCTGAAGCCGAGGTGGCCGGATGAGGGTGGTGGACACGAACGGTGGCCCTTTTCCATGGGAAACTAAACTCACCTGGCCATGTTCCTGGTGTCAGATTGTGGGAGACATTTGGCACTCCAAAAGCAGCCCGAGTTCCAAAATGTGGCATCTTGCATCTGGGAGAAATCTTGAATATCACAGCACTTTTGCAGGCTGAAGTCGAGGTGGCCGGATGAGGGTGGTGGACACGAACGGTGGCCCTTTTCCATGGGAAACTATACTCACCTGGCCATGTTCCTGGTGTCAGATTGTGGGAGACAATTGGCACTCCAAAAGCAGCCCGAGTTCCAAAATGTGGCATCTTGCATCTGGGAGAAATCTTGAATGCCACGGCATTTTTGCAGGCTGAAGCCGAGGTGGCCGGATGAGGGTGGGTGGACACGAACGGTGGCCCTTTTCCATGGGAAACTAAACTCACCTGGCCATGTTCCTGGTGTCAGATTGTGGGAGACATTTAGCACTCCAAAAGCAGCCCGAATTCCAAAATGTGGCATCTTGCATCTGGGAGAAATCTTGAATATCACGGCATTTTTGCAGGCTGAAGCCGAGGTGGCCGGATGAGGGTGGTGGACACGAACGGTGGCCCTTTTCCATGGGAAACTAAACTCACCTGGCCATGTTCCTGGTGTCAGATTGTGGGAGACATTTGGCACTCCAAAAGCAGCCCGAGTTCCAAAATGTGGCATCTTGCATCTGGGAGAAATCTTGAATATCACGGCATTTTTGCAAGCTGAATACGAAGTGGCCTGATGACCGTGGTGGACACGAACGGTGGCCCTTTTCCATGGGATACTAAACTCACCAGGCCATGTTCTTGGTGTCAGATTGTGGGAGACATTTGGCACTCCAAAAGCAGCCTGAGTTCCAAAATGTGGCATCTTGCATCTGGGAGAAATCTTGAATGCCACGGCATTTTTGCAGGCTGAAGCCGAGGTGGCCGGATGAGGGTGGTGGACACGAACGGTGGCCCTTTTCCATGGGAAACTAAACTCACCTGGCCATGTTCCTGGTGTCAGATTGTGGGAGACATTTGGCACTCCAAAAGCAGCCGAGTTCCAAAATGTGGCATCTAGCATCTGGGAGAAATCTTGAATATCACGGCAGTTTTGCAGGCTGAAGCCGAGGTGGCCGGATGAGGGTGGTGGACACGAACGGTGGCCCTTTTCCATGGGAAACTAAACTCACCTGGCCATGTTCCTGGTGTCAGATTGTGGGAGACATTTGGCACTCCAAAAGCAGCCCGAGTTCCAAAATGTGGCATCTTGCATGTGGGAGAAATCTTGAATATCACGGCATTTTTGCAGGCTGAAGCCGAGGTGGCCGGATGAGGGTGGTGGACACGAACGGTGGCCCTTTTCCATGGGAAACTAAACTCACCTGGCCATGTTCCTGGTGTCAGATTGTGGGAGACATTTGGCACTCCAAAAGCAGCTCGAGTTCCAAAATGTGGCATCTTGCATCTGGGAGAAATCTTGAATGCCACGGCATTTTTGCAGGCCGAAGCCGAGGTGGCCAGATGAGGGTGGTGGACACGAACGGTGGCCCTTTTCCATGGGAAACTAAACTCACCTGGCCATGTTCCTGGTGTCAGATTGTGGGAGACATTTGGCACTCCAAAAGCAGCCCGAGTTCCAAAATGTGGCATCTTGCATCTGGGAGAAATCTTGAATATCAAGGCAGTTTTGCAGGCTGAAGCCGAGGTGGCCGGATGAGGGTGGTGGACACGAACGGTGGCCCTTTTCCATGGGAAACTAAACTCACCTGGCCATGTTCCTGGTGTCAGATTGTGGGAGACATTTGGCACTCCAAAAGCAGCCCGAGTTCCAAAATGTGGCATCTTGCATCTGGGAGAAATCTTGAATATCACAGCACTTTTGCAGGCTGAAGTCGAGGTGGCCGGATGAGGGTGGTGGACACGAACGGTGGCCCTTTTCCATGGGAAACTATACTCACCTGGCCATGTTCCTGGTGTCAGATTGTGGGAGACATTTGGCACTCCAAAAGCAGCCCGAGTTCCAAAATGTGGCATCTTGCATCTGGGAGAAATCTTGAATGCCACGGCATTTTTGCAGGCCGAAGCCGAGGTGGCCGGATGAGGGTGGTGGACACGAACGGTGGCCCTTTTCCATGGGAAACTAAACTCACCTGGCCATGTTCCTGGTGTCAGATTGTGGGAGACATTTAGCACTCCAAAAGCAGCCCGAATTCCAAAATGTGGCATCTTGCATCTGGGAGAAATCTTGAATATCACGGCATTTTTGCAGGCTGAAGCCGAGGTGGCCGGATGAGGGTGGTGGACACGAACGGTGGCCCTTTTCCATGGGAAACTAAACTCACCTGGCCATGTTCCTGGTGTCAGATTGTGGGAGACATTTGGCACTCCAAAAGCAGCCCGAGTTCCAAAATGTGGCATCTTGCATCTGGGAGAAATCTTGAATATCACGGCATTTTTGCAAGCTGAATACGAAGTGGCCTGATGACCGTGGTGGACACGAACGGTGGCCCTTTTCCATGGGAAACTAAACTCACCAGGCCATGTTCTTGGTGTCAGATTGTGGGAGACATTTGGCACTCCAAAAGCAGCCCGAGTTCCAAAATGTGGCATCTTGCATGTGGGAGAAATCTTGAATATCACAGCATTTTTGCAGGCCGAAGCCGAGGTGGCCGGATGAGGGTGGTGGACACGAACAGTGGCCCTTTTCCATGGGAAACTAAACTCACCTGGCCATGTTCCTGGTGTCAGATTGTGGGAGACATTTGGCACTCCAAAAGCAGCCCGAGTTCCAAAATGTGGCATCTTGCATCTGGGAGAAATCTTGAATGCCACGGCATTTTTGCAGGCTGAAGCCGAGGTGGCCGGATGAGGGTGGTGGACACGAACGGTGGCCCTTTTCCATGGGAAACTAAACTCACCTGGCCATGTTCCTGGTGTCAGATTGTGGGAGACATTTGGCACTCCAAAAGCAGCCCGAGTTCCAAAATGTGGCATCTTGCATCTGGGAGAAATCTTGAATATCACGGCATTTTTGCAGGCTGAATACGAAGTGGCCTGATGACCGTGGTGGACACGAACGGTGGCCCTTTTCCATGGGAAACTAAACTCACCAGGCCATGTTCCTGGTGTCAGATTGTGGGAGACATTTGGCACTCCAAAAGCAGCTCGAGTTCCAAAATGTGGCATCTTGCATCTGGGAGAAATCTTGAATAACACGGCTTTTTTGCAGGCCGAAGCCGAGGTGGCCGGATGAGGGTGGTGGACACGAACGGTGGCCCTTTTCCATGGGAAACTAAACTCACCTGGCCATGTTCCTGGTGTCAGATTGTGGGAGACATTTGGCACTCCAAAAGCAGCCCGAGTTCCAAAATGTGGCATCTTGCATCTGGGAGAAATCTTGAATGCCACGACATTTTTGCAGGCTGAAGCCGAGGTGGCCGGATGAGGGTGGTGGACCACGATACGGTGGCCCTTTTCCATGGGAAACTAAACTCACCTGGCCATGTTCCTGGTGTCAGATTGTGGGAGACATTTGGCACTCCAAAAGCAGCCCGAGTTCCAAAATGTGGCATCTTGCATCTGGGAGAAATCTTGAATATCACGGCATTTTTGCAGGCTGAAGCCGAAGTGGCCGGATGAGGGTGGTGGACACGAACGGTGGCCCTTTTCCATGGGAAACTAAACTCACCTGGCCATGTTCCTGGTGTCAGATTGTGGGAGACATTTGGCACTCCAAAAGCAGCCCGAGTTCCAAAATGTGGCATCTTGCATCTGGGAGAAATCTTGAATATCACAGCATTTTTGCAGGCTGAAGCCGAGGTGGCCGGATGAGGGTGGTGGACACGAACGGTGGCCCTTTTCCATGGGAAACTAAACTCACCTGGCCATGTTCATGGTGTCAGATTGTGGGAGACATTTAGCACTCCAAAAGCAGCCCGAGTTCCAAAATGTGGCATCTTGCATCTGGGAGAAATCTTGAATAACACGGCTTTTTTGCAGGCCGAAGCCGAGGTGGCCGGATGAGGGTGGTGGACACAAACGGTGGCCCTTTTCCATGGGAAACTAAACTCACCTGGCCATGTTCCTGGTGTCAGATTGTGGGAGACATTTGGCACTCCAAAAGCAGCCCGAGTTCCAAAATGTGGCATCTTGCATCTGGGAGAAATCTTGAATGCCACGGCATTTTTGCAGGCTGAAGCCGAGGTGGCCGGATGAGGGTGGTGGACACGAACGGTGGCCCTTTTCCATGGGAAACTAAACTCACCTGGCCATGTTCCTGGTGTCAGATTGTGGGAGA
>NW_026960908.1:0-30255 GCF_021018805.1 Prinia subflava | reverse complement strand
TAAAGTAGAATCCTAGGAGGACAGTTAAGGTGAGAGCATAGATTGCTTGTTTTCGGCGGGCCTCTATGATAGCGTGATGGGCTCATGTGACGGTGATTCCTGAAGCTAGTAGGATGGCAGTGTTTAGTAGCGGTACTTCTATGGGGTTCAAGGGTTTGATTCCTGCTGGTGGTCATTGTCCTCCTAGTTCTGGGGTTGGGGCTAGGCTTGAGTGGAAGAAGGCTCAGAAGAAGCCTAGGAAGAAGAAAGCTTCTGATGTGATGAACAGGACTATGCCGTATCGTAGCCCTTTTTGGACGGTGGGAGTGTGGTGACCTTGGAATGTGCTTTCGCGTACAATGTCTCGTCATCATTGGAATATGACTAGGGTGGTTGATAATAGGCCAATGGCAAGTAGTTGTGGGGAGTGGTAGTGGAATCATATGGTTAGGCCGGACGTGGTTAGTAGGGCGGCGGCTGCTCCGAAGATGGGTCATGGGCTTGGATCTACTATGTGGTAGGAGTGTGCTTGGTGTGCCATTGTGTTAGATGTTTTCTTGGAGGTAGAGGCTGAGTAGGAGGACAAAGACGTAGGCCTGGATCATGGCTACGGCTACTTCCAGGATGGTTAGTAGCAGCAGGATTAGGAATGTTAGTAGGGAGACCATAGGTATGGTCGATAGTAAGGCGATCGTGGCGGTAGAAATAAGTTGGATTAAAAGGTGTCCTGCTGTGAGGTTGGCTGTTAGTCGTACTCCTAGCGCAATAGGACGAATTAGAAGGCTTGTTGTTTCAATTAAGACCAGTGCTGGGATCAGCGGTGTTGGAGTGCCTTCTGGTAGCAGGTGCCCTAGGGTAGTTGAAGGTTGGTTGCGTAACCCTGTGAGGAGGGTGGCTAGTCATAGTGGGAAGGCTAGGGCTAGGCTCATGGATAGTTGGGTGGTTGGAGTGAATGTGTAGGGCAATAGGCCTAGAAGGTTGATTAGTAGGAGGAATACCATTAATGAGGTTAGGATTAGGGCTCATTTGTGTCCTTTTTTGTTCAGTGGTATTATTAGTTGCTTTGTGATGAGGTTGACCGCTCATAGTTGTAGGGTGGATAGACGGCTCGTCACCCAGCGGTTGTTTTGTGACGGTAGTAGTAGGGCTGGGAAAGTGATTGAGATGAGGATTAGTGGAATGCCCAGTAGGGATGGACTTGAGAATTGGTCGAAGAAACTTAGGTTCATGGTCAAGTTCATGGGGTAGTAGGGGTGGTGGTAGTGGTCTTGTTGAGTGGTGGGTTTGGGGATGTTATGGATAGGATTTTAGGTTGGATGATTATTGAAAATGTTAGTCATGAGGTTAGTATGATAAAAAATCATGGATTTGGGTTGAGTTGTGGCATGTCATTAAGGAGGGTTAGCGTCCCTCTTTCTCTAGCTTAAAAGGCTAACGCTGTTTCATAGCTTCTTAATGATTAGGAAGATAGTAGAGAAGATCAGTTTTCGAAGTTGTCAAGTGGTGTGGACTCTACTACGATTGGTATGAAGCTGTGGTTTGCTCCGCAGATCTCTGAGCATTGTCCGTAGAATACTCCTGGTCGGTTTGCTAGGAAGGAAGTTTGGTTTAGTCGTCCTGGGATTGCATCCGTTTTGACGCCTAGGCTTGGTACAGCTCATGAGTGCAGGACGTCGTCAGCGGTGACAATAACTCGGATGGTAGAGTTTATTGGGACGATAACACGGTGGTCTACTTCTAGAAGTCGAAAGTGTCCTAGTGGGAGCTCTGATGTTGGTGTTATGTAGGAGTCGAATGTTAGGTCTTTGAAGTCGGTGTACTCGTAGGATCAGTACCATTGGTGTCCAATGGCTTTTAGAGTGAGGTCTGGTTGGTTGACTTCATCCATCATGTATAGGATGCGCAGGGATGGCAGGGCTAGGGTGATTAGTACTATGGCTGGTAGGATTGTTCATACTAGTTCGATCGCCTGTGCATCAACTGTATTTGATGAGAGTTTACCTGTTAGTATTAGAGTCAGTAGATAGAGGACCAAGCTGCAGATGGCTAGGGCCACTATTATGGCGTGGTCGTGGAATTGTATCAGTTCTTCTATAATTGGTGATGAGGCGTCTTGGAAATTAAGTTGTGAGTGGTTGGCCATATTTTGAGGCGCACAGGGTTTTCACCTGCAATATAGCCTTGACAAGGCTATGTAATCGTTTTACTAGCGTCTCTATGAGAAAGAAGCATAAGTGGTTTTATGCGGTTGGCTTGAAACCAACATATGAGGGTTCGAGTCCTTCCTTTCTTGTACTTGGACAAAGGCTGGTTCTTCAAAGGTGTGGAATGGGGGTGGGCAACCGTAGATTCATTCGATATTTGTGCTTGTAAGTTCTGGTTGGAAAGCTTTGCGTTTGGATGCGAAGGCTTCTCAGATGATGAATACTAGCATGATTACGGCTGTTATAGAGATTAGGGAACCTACTGATGAGATGGTGTTTCATAGTGTGTAGGCGTCTGGGTAGTCTGAGTATCGACGTGGCATGCCAGCTAGGCCAAGGAAGTGTTGTGGGAAGAAGGTGAGGTTAACGCCTACAAATATTACTCCGAAGTGGATTTTGGCTCATGTGGAATGTAGAGTGTACCCGGTGAATAGTGGGAATCAGTGTGTGAATCCGGCTAGAATTGCGAATACTGCTCCTATTGATAGTACATAGTGGAAGTGAGCTACTACATAGTAGGTATCGTGCAGAGCAATGTCTAGTGAAGAGTTTGCTAAAACGATCCCTGTTAGGCCCCCGATGGTGAATAGGAAGATGAATCCTAGGGCCCATAGTATGGGTGGGTCTCATTTGATAATGCCTCCGTGGAGTGTTGCTAGTCAGCTGAATACTTTAATGCCAGTTGGGATGGCGATGATTATAGTGGCTGATGTGAAGTATGCTCGGGTGTCTACGTCCATGCCTACTGTGAATATATGGTGGGCCCAAACGATAAATCCTAGGAACCCGATGGAAAGTATAGCTCATACCATTCCTATATAACCGAAAGGTTCTTTTTTTCCTGAGTAGTAGGTTACGACGTGGGAGATGATTCCGAATCCTGGTAGAATGAGGATGTAGACTTCAGGGTGTCCGAAGAATCAGAATAGGTGTTGATAAAGTACTGGGTCTCCTCCTCCTGCCGGGTCAAAGAAAGTGGTATTTAGGTTGCGGTCGGTTAGTAGTATAGTGATTCCGGCAGCGAGTACAGGGAGGGAGAGAAGCAGTAGGACTGCTGTGATAAGTACTGATCAGACAAATAGGGGGGTTTGGTATTGGGAGAGGGCTGGTGGTTTTATGTTAATTGCTGTGGTGATAAAGTTGATTGCGCCCAGAATTGATGAGATTCCAGCTAGGTGAAGGGAGAAGATGGCTAGGTCAACTGAAGCTCCAGCATGGGCTAAGTTGCCGGCTAATGGGGGGTACACTGTTCAGCCCGTACCTGCTCCTGCCTCGACTGTGGAGGAAGCCAGGAGAAGGAGGAAAGAGGGTGGTAGAAGTCAGAAGCTTATGTTGTTCATTCGTGGGAATGCTATGTCTGGGGCCCCAATTATTAGGGGGACTAGTCAGTTGCCGAAGCCCCCGATCATAATTGGTATAACTATAAAGAAGATTATTACGAAAGCATGTGCTGTAACGATCACGTTGTAGATTTGGTCGTCTCCGAGCAGGGCTCCTGGTTGGCCTAGTTCTGCTCGGATGAGAAGGCTTAGTGAGGTGCCCACTATTCCGGCCCATGCGCCGAAAATTAGGTATAGGGTACCGATATCTTTGTGGTTGGTTGAGAATAATCATCGGTTAATGAATGTCACAGGTAAGATGGCTGAGTGTATAAGCGTTAGGCTGTAGTCCTTTTTACAGAGGTTCAATTCCTCTTCTTATCGGCTTTGTGGTGAAATTCACGGCGGGTTGCAAACTCGCAGATGCGTATTGATTGCGCCGAAGTCTTAGGTAGAAGCCTGTTGGTTAGGGCATGTAGCTGTTAACTATATTGTTGTGGGATCGAAGCCCATCTACCTAGTTGGGTTGTAAGGTCCTAGCTTAATTAAAGTACCTGGGTTGCATTCAGGAGATGTGGGGTAGCATCCTGCGGATCTTAGCAGAAACTAAGAGGGTTTAACTCTTGTTTAAGGCTTTGAAGGCCTTCGGTTTAAGTGATCCTAAGTTTCTTAAATAATAGTGGTGATTAGTGGTGAAACCGGTAGGAGTGCAGTTGATATGGTGATTAGGATGGCAATTAAGGTGCTGGTTGGTTTGTTAGTATGTCATTGTTTAATGTGGTTGGTGGTGTGTGGGGGTAGTGTGATTGTTGCACAGTATGCTAGGCGAAGATAGAAGAATAGGCTTAGGAGTGATAGGAGGGAGATTGAAGTTGCTATTGGGATTATGTCTTGTTTAGTTAGCTCTTGGATGATAAGTCATTTTGGGAGGAAACCTGTTAATGGGGGCAGTCCTGCTATAGAGAGTATTGTTAGTAGTAGTATGGCGTTTAGTGCTGGTACCTTTGTCCATGCAGTTATTAGGGTTGATAGTTTTGAGACTTTAATTGTGTTTAAAGTTAGGAATACTGCTATTGTTATTAGTGTGTAGAGGTAAAAATTAAGTAAGGTTAGTTTAGGGTTGTACGAGATAATGATTGTTATCCATCCTAGATGGGAGATGGAGGAGAAGGCTAGGATTTTTCGGATTTGTGTTTGGTTTAGTCCTA
This sequence comes from Prinia subflava, assembly GCF_021018805.1. Classification (NCBI taxonomy): domain Eukaryota; kingdom Metazoa; phylum Chordata; class Aves; order Passeriformes; family Cisticolidae; genus Prinia; species Prinia subflava. The sequence continues at coordinate 25,545 of NW_026960908.1, read as the reverse complement.
TTCATCCTCCCAGAGCGGCAGATATGATTGCTATGCAGGCTAGCAGAGTAGGGTTTAGTGAGGGTGATGTTATGAATAGCAGTGAGATAGGGGGTAATTTTATCATTGTTGATAGGAGGAGGCCTGTGGTAAGTGGGGACCCTTGGAGGACTTCTGGGAATCAGAAATGAAATGGGACTAGTCCTAGTTTTATTGCTAGGGCGGAGGTTAGGATGAGGCACGATATTGGATGGGTTAGTTGGGTGATGTCCCATTGTCCGGTGTGCCATGCATTGGTTATGCTGGAAAATAAGACTAGTGCGGAGGCAGTTGCTTGGGTAAGGAAGTACTTGGTTGCGGCTTCAATGGCTCGTGGATGGTGGGATTTTGAGATCAGTGGCAGGATTGCTAGGGTGTTGATTTCAAGGCCGGCCCAGGCTATTATTCAGTGGTTGCTCGAGATTGTGATGGCAGTCCCTATAAACAGGCTGATTGCGAAAATTAATTTTGCTTGTGGGTTCATTAGTAGGGGAAGGGGTTAAACCATCATTTTCGGGGTATGGGCCCGATAGCTTTGTTAGCTGACCCTACTAGAAAGTAATATAATGGGAGTATGGAGGGTTTTGATCCCTTTAGTGCAGGTTCGATTCCTGTTTTTCTAAGTTAGGAAATGAGAGGGCTGGTATACCTCTATGTTCACTTTATCATAGTGACCCTTTGGGACGTTCAGGCACATTTCCTTTTATGGTTCTTAGGTAGGGGGGAAGTCCAGCGTAACAGATTGATATGCTGGTGTGTCACAAGCATATCGCCAGTGTGAGTGGGAGGAAGTTTTTTCATAGAAGGTGTATTAGCTGGTCGTATCGGAAGCGCGGATATGAAGCACGGACTCATAGGAAACCAGCAGATAGTAGGAGGACTTTTGTGGCTAGAATCACAGGGAATAGTTCTTGCGGAGGGTTTAGGAAGCTTGGGTTGAAGAATAAGATGGTAGTTAGTGTGTTTATTAGCATGATGTTGGCGTATTCGGCTAGGAAGAATAAAGCGAATGGTCCTGCTGCATATTCCACGTTGAAGCCAGAGACTAGTTCTGACTCCCCCTCTGTAAGGTCAAATGGGGCTCGGTTTGTCTCGGCTAGTGTGGATACGTATCATATTATGGCTAGTGGCCAGCATGAGAAGATAAGGTACAGGGGTTCTTGGGTGGTTGCGAGAGTGCTTAGGTTGTAATTTCCGCTGAGTAGGATGATGGAGAGTAGGATAATTGCTAGGGTGACTTCATACGAGATGGTTTGGGCTACTGCTCGTAGTGCTCCAATTAGGGCATATTTTGAGTTGGAGGCTCATCCTGATCATAGAATAGAGTATACGGCTAGGCTAGATATGGCTAGGAGAAAGAGTAGGCCTAGGTTGAGGTCTGCGAGAGAGAATGGTAGTGGGAGTGGGGTTCAAATTGAAATCGCTAGGAGAAGGGCTAGTATTGGAGTTGTGGTGAATAGGATTGGGGAAGATGTTGATGGGCGGATCGGTTCTTTGATGAATAGTTTCACCCCGTCTGCCAAGGGTTGTAGTAGTCCGAATGGGCCTACGACATTTGGGCCCTTTCGTCCTTGCATGTAACTTAGGATTTTACGTTCTACTAGTGTGAGGAAGGCTACTGCAATTAGAATGGGGAGGGCATAGGAAGTGGCTATGATTAGGCTGGTTAGAAGTGGGTAGTTGGTCATATGGGGGTTGGTAAGCTAGGGAGAGGATTTGAACCTCTGAGTTAAAGGACTTAAGCCTTTTGCATTTGCCGAGCTCTGCCACGCTAGCTTGTCCTTTTCTAGGACGTGGGTGGGTGTGATAGCTTTTCGTAATTTAGTTGGTTTCATTACTTAAGGCGGGGGCTTGCTTGTGGTATTGGCCCCACTTTTCCTATCCTTTCGTACTGGGAAGAGTTGTTCATAGATAGAAACCGACCTGGATTACTCCGGTCTGAACTCAGATCACGTAGGACTGTTAATCGTTGAACAAACGAACCCTTAGTAGCGGCTGCACCACTAGGATGTCCTGATCCAACATCGAGGTCGTAAACCTCCCCGTCGATATGGACTCTCGGAGGAGATTGCGCTGTTATCCCTGGGGTAGCTTGGTCCATTGATCAATTATATTGGATCTGGTGGCTATTAGCACTTTGAGTAGTGGCTCTTAGTCTGGAGGTGTTGTCCCATGTTTGGAGGTTTTGTTTTGCTCCAAGGTCGCCCCAACCGAAAAAATGCAGACCATCGTCCCAATGGATAAGTAAGCCCGGGGTGGGGGTGTATGTATTTTGGGGTGGTTGCTGTTTTTAAAGTTCCACAGGGTCTTCTCGTCTTATGGGTTTATCCCTGCTTTTGCACAGGGAGATCAATTTCACCGATTGCCTGTAAGAGACAGTTAAGACCTCGTTTAGCCATTCATACGGGTCCCGATTTATGGGACAATTGATTGCGCTACCTTTGCACGGTTAGGATACCGCGGCCGTTGAACATAGTCACCGGGCAGGCATCACCTTCAATACTTGTCTGTGGGTTGGCTGAAGGCTATGTTTTTGGTAAACAGTCGGGCCTTGACGGGTTTGCCTAGTTCCTTTTACAGGTTTTAATCTTTCTTAATGGACGCTCCTATGTCGGGTTAACAAAGTGTTTAATACTCTGCTTGTTTGATTTGTCGTATATTGGTGGCTTGTTAATAATGTACTGATGTAAGCTTGCGTCTAAGAGGGAGGACCCTGGTTACTCATTCTAGCATTAATTCTCCTATTGTTCTATAGGTTAGCCCGTTAGTGGGGAGGGAGTCACGTGGTTTTTATATTTTTAAGGTGCAGAGCTTTAACGCACTCTTTGTTGATGGCTGCTTAAAGGCCCACAGTAGGTTTTGCAGGTTTGTTGTTTATCCGCTCGTGGAGATTGTATTCTTTTTTAAAGGAGCTGTACCTCCTTTAAATAGCCCTTAATTCGCTTCATTGGGGTTTGTAGGTTCCTTGGAGAAGAATTAAGAGTGAACTAAGATTCATTTCACAGGCAACCAGCTATCACCCAGCTCGATTGGCTTTTCACCTCTACTAGCAAGTCATCCCACTCTTTTGCAACAGAGACGGGTTCGCTCATAATAGCTGCTCGCAAGTAGCTCGCTTGGGTTTCGGGGTGGCAAACTTAAATTCATTTTGCTTGGTTTTTCTTGCTAGACCATGATGCAAAAGGTACAAGGGTTGATCTTTGCTGTTTTTAGCTTAGTTTTCATTGCTATTTCATCTTTCCCTTACGGTACGTGGTCTCTATCGCTCCAATGGTGTCTTTTCTATCGCCTATACTGGGACTAATAAATGCTTTAGTTGGGTGTTGGAAGTAGCTTTGTTATTCCGGGTCATGTAGGTTGGGCTAGAGTTTGGCATTCAAGACGATCTGATGTTAGCAGATATCTCTCAGGTGTAAGCTGAGTGCTTTAATTTAAGGCTACGTCTTGGTGTTCTAAGTGCACCTTCCGGTACACTTACCTTGTTACGACTTACCTCCTCTTTGGCTGATCAACTTATTAATTTATGGGGGGGGGGGGTCGCTTTTGAGGAGGGTGACGGGCGGTATGTACGTGTCCCAGAGCCGGCTTAAAGAGGGCTCGATTGTCTCTCTTTACTGCTAAATCCGCCTTCCAGGGATAGTTTCATGTCCCTTTGCCGTATGTTCTAGTCTAGAAAATGTAGCCCATTGCTCCCATTCCATAGGCTATACCTTGACCTGTCGTATTAGCGTTGTAGGGCTATTGCGTCCACTGTTGGTCCTTCAGGGTGGGTGGGCTGGCGACGGCGGTATATAGGCTGAACTGTTGCAAGGAATGGTAAGGTGTATCGTGGATCATCGATTATAGAACAGGCTCCTCTAGGTGGGTTTGGGGCACCGCCAAGTCCTTAGAGTTTTAAGCGTTTGTGCTCGTAGTTCTCGGGCGGATGCTCCGGTAAGATCGAGCATCAAGATTTAGGGCCAGGCATAGTGGGGTATCTAATCCCAGTTTGGGCCCTGGCTTTCGTGGGCTTCAATAAATCGTTGTTCTAAGATCTTCTTTAAGTAGGGGCCTTATGGGCATCTTTGGCTTTCTACGGCTCAGCTGCCTTTTAATCTTAGCTACTTGGATAACATGTGACCACTCTTTACGCCGTTAAGTAATGTTGATTTGGGTCTCCTGTATGACCGCGGTGGCTGGCACAGGATTTACCGACCCTTAGCTTGCTATAACTAAGTCAAGTTTGCACTCATTGCTTAATATTAATTACTGCTGAATACCCGTGGGGGTGTGGCAATTGCAAGGCGTTTTGGGCTACGGTGATGGGTGTGCCTGATACCCGCTCCTGTCGACCTAAATTTAGGGTACCCAGGGCATCTACACTGGAGCGCGGATACTTGCATGTATATATTTAGCAACAACCAACAGTAAGGTTAGGACTAAGTCTTTTGTCTTTGGGTGCGTGTGGCTGCCGTCTTGACATCTTCAGTGTCATGCTTTTTGTAAGCTACAAAGACTTAGGTGGGTTTGGTTTGGTGAGTGGTGATGTGTTGTTTTTGTTTGGTTTTTTGTCCAAAAAAAGGCAGGTAAGTTTGGGTTAAGTGTCGTAGTGGTGGGTGTGTAATTTGGTTGCATGAATAATATAGGGATATATAGTTAATTATTTGTTTGTTTTGATGAAAATTACACGATAAAAAATGAAGTGAATAAATTTTGGGGGTGAAATGATGGGTTTAGGTATAAGTCTCAGCAAAGTGAGAATAAAATAGTTATGTCCGGTGACCATTGCATTATTCAATGGCTTAAGAGGTAAAAAGCGCGGGTTTCATGAATGAGGCTAAAGTGCATCAGTGTCAAGTTTGCGACGACCTTATCCTTCAACCATGACACTATGGGCTTACAGGTGGTCGGCAGGTAGCTCGCCGGTAATGTGATGCTCACGTCAAGAGGAAGATATCTCCTGCTACGCACTGGAAGGGCATATTGAAGACGCCCCCAGAAGAAGAGAAGAGAAAGAGAAAGGAAATGTCGCGATAACGAGAGGAAATGAGGAGCGTCCATCCCCAGCACTTGTATCTGTGAAGAGCAAGTAGAGAGGGCGAGGCAGTTTATGGTCCTGAAGTTACCACGGGTGGCGCAAAAGAGCAAGTAGGGCCTCGAGGGTAAGAGGGAAAGTATGGGCTCAAGACAAGGGACGTGGGTATAACTGACGTTGAGTAGCTCGGTTCTCGTGAGGAGCACGGTTAATAGATAACCAGGTTCTCTGGCTTGTGAGCGCTTGAAAGCTGTTGGTCGAGAGGCTTGCTTTAGGAGGTGGGCGAATTGTATGACCTCGTGAATTCAAAGGTGCGCTGGGACATTCCCTCGTATCCGGGGCTGGTTGTTAGGTACGTTGTAGAGACTGTCGATCTCGGGTGACGCTTGTAGTGTGATGTTGGTCGGGTTAGCTGGGTGTGATGGTACCTGAAGCAAAAATGGGGGGGTGGTGTGACTGCTCGCACATTATCTATTTGGAGAAAATGTTGGGCGGGGGTTGGAGGTGAGGTTGGTCTTTGGGTGGAATATCCTACATTAATGTAGTGCCTGATGGGGATAATAAATTAATGTGGCGCAATACATACCTTAAGTAATATGAAAAAGCCGCGGGGGGGGTAAGGGGGGGGGGGGAATAGTTGGTATGGTGAAAATGAAGTATAAAAAGTGATGTTGGTGGTGATGTTGAATGGAGTAGTTCCTGTAGTTAAAGGATAACGGCAGTTTTTCAGGCTGCAGATCCCAGGTAGAGGCTGGGCGGGAATTATGATGAAGTTTGTTCTGTTTATAGGGCTTTGTTTTGTTCTGGGTGGGCTGGCGGTTGCTTCTAATCCATCCCCTTATTATGGAGTGGTTGGGTTGGTCGTGGCGTCTATTGCTGGCTGTGGTTGGTTGGTTAGTTTGGGTGCTTCTTTCATGTCTTTGGTGCTTGTTATAGTGTATTTGGGGGGGATGTTGGTGGTGTTTGTTTATTCGGTTTCATTGGCGGCGGATCCTTATCCTGAGGCTTGGGTAGATTGGGGGGTTGTTGGGTATGGATTGGGGATTGGGTTAGTTGTTGGAGCTGGTGCTGTTGTGCTAGGTACTTCTGTGGTTTTAGTTGATGGGGGGACGGTTGATAGTGGTGGTTTATTGGTAGGACGGTTGGATTTTAGTGGGGTGGCTATGTTTTATTCGTGTGGGGTTGGGTTGTTCTTGGTGGGTGGATGGGGGTTGTTGTTAACTTTGTTTGTGGTTCTAGAGCTTGTGCGGGGGTTGTCTCGGGGGGCTATTCGGGCTGTCTAGGGTTGTGTCAGAAAGTAGTTTAGTCTAAAATGCCAGCTTTGGGAGTTGGTGATGGAGGTTTAATTCCTTTCTTTCTGAGGTTGTGGGGGGGTGTGTAATTTGGTTGCATGAATAATATAGGGATATATAGTTAATTATTTGTTTGTTTTGATGAAAATTACACGATAAAAAATGAAGTGAATAAATTTTGGGGGTGAAATGATGGGTTTAGGTATAAGTCTCAGCAAAGTGAGAATAAAATAGTTATGTCCGGTGACCATTGCATTATTCAATGGCTTAAGAGGTAAAAAGCGCGGGTTTCATGAATGAGGCTAAAGTGCATCAGTGTCAAGTTTGCGACGACCTTATCCTTCAACCATGACACTATGGGCTTACAGGTGGTCGGCAGGTAGCTCGCCGGTAATGTGATGCTCACGTCAAGAGGAAGATATCTCCTGCTACGCACTGGAAGGGCATATTGAAGACGCCCCCAGAAGAAGAGAAGAGAAAGAGAAAGGAAATGTCGCGATAACGAGAGGAAATGAGGAGCGTCCATCCCCAGCACTTGTATCTGTGAAGAGCAAGTAGAGAGGGCGAGGCAGTTTATGGTCCTGAAGTTACCACGGGTGGCGCAAAAGAGCAAGTAGGGCCTCGAGGGTAAGAGGGAAAGTATGGGCTCAAGACAAGGGACGTGGGTATAACTGACGTTGAGTAGCTCGGTTCTCGTGAGGAGTACGGTTAATAGATAACCAGGTTCTCTGGCTTGTGAGCGCTTGAAAGCTGTTGGTCGAGAGGCTTGCTTTAGGAGGTGGGCGAATTGTATGACCTCGTGAATTCAAAGGTGCGCTGGGACATTCCCTCGTATCCGGGGCTGGTTGTTAGGTACGTTGTAGAGACTGTCGATCTCGGGTGACGCTTGTAGTGTGATGTTGGTCGGGTTAGCTGGGTGTGATGGTACCTGAAGCAAAAATGGGGGGGTGGTGTGACTGCTCGCACATTATCTATTTGGAGAAAATGTTGGGCGGGGGTTGGAGGTGAGGTTGGTCTTTGGGTGGAATATCCTACATTAATGTAGTGCCTGATGGGGATAATAAATTAATGTGGCGCAATACATACCTTAAGTAATATGAAAAAGCCGCGGGGGGGGGTAAGGGGGGGGGGGGCCTTTTCTTTAATTTTTTTCCGGCGCGGCCGAAAATTTTTGGAGGGGCCCTTTTCTTTAATTCTTTCCGGCGCGGCCGAAAATTTTTGGAGGGGCCCTTTTCTTTAATTCTTTCCGGCGCGGCCGAAAATTTTTGGAGGGGCCCTTTTCTTTAATTCTTTCCGGCGCGGCCGAAAATTTTTGGAGGGGCCCTTTTCTTTAATTCTTTCCGGCGCGGCCGAAAATTTTTGGAGGGGCCCTTTTCTTTAATTCTTTCCGGCGCGGCCGAAAATTTTTGGAGGGGCCCTTTTCTTTAATTCTTTCCGGCGCGGCCGAAAATTTTTGGAGGGGGGGGGGGGGAAACTCTAAGAAGAGGTTGAGTCTTCAATCTTTGGCTTACAAGACCAATGTTTTAATAAACTATTAGAGTATTAGAGTTTGAGTATTTTGTTTTCTACGATGGAAACAATTGGGAAGAGGACTAGAATGATAGTGAAGTAGGTAAATGAGGCTAGTTGGCCAATGATGATGAATGGGTGTTCAACTGGCTGGCTGCCTACTCAGGTTAGTACTAGAAGGTTTGCTACTAGTGTTCAAAACAGAATTTGTGACAGTGGGCGGAATGTTATTGAACGTAGTTTGGATGTGTGCAGGAGGGGCATGAGAAATAGTACTAGGACGGAGGCGGCTAGGGCCAGGACTCCTCCTAGTTTGTTTGGGATGGATCGTAGGATGGCGTAGGCGAATAGGAAGTATCATTCGGGTTTGATGTGAGGGGGTGTGGCTAGTGGGTTGGCTGGTGTGAAGTTTTCTGGGTCTCCTAGCAGGTTGGGTAAGAATAGAGCTAGGCTGGCGAGGGGGATAAATATTAGTGCGAACCCTACGATGTCTTTTGTGGAGTAGTAGGGGTGGAATGGGATTTTGTCGCAGTCTGATGGGATACCTAGTGGATTGTTTGATCCGGTTTCGTGTAGGAGGGTGAGGTGGACTAGTGTTAATCCTACAATGACGAATGGTAGTAGGAAGTGGATAGCGAAGAATCGAGTGAGTGTGGGGTTGTCTACTGAGAATCCGCCTCATGCTCATTCAACTAGTGTTTGTCCGATGTAGGGGATGGCTGAGAATAGGTTCGTGATGACTGTGGCTCCTCAGAATGATATTTGTCCTCATGGCAGGACGTATCCTACGAAGGCTGTTGCTATGAGGGTGAGTAGGAGGATGACCCCTACGTTTCAGGTTTCTTTGTTTAAGTATGAGCCGTAGTAGAAGCCTCGGCCGATGTGAAGGTAGATGCAGATGAAGAAGAATGAAGCTCCGTTTGCGTGGAGGTTTCGGATTAGTCAGCCGAATTGGACGTCTCGGCATATGTGGGTGACGGAGGAGAAGGCTAGGGAGGTGTCTGCTGTGTAGTGTATGGCTAGCAGTAGTCCTGTGACGATTTGTGTGGCTAGGCAAACACCCAGTAGGGATCCAAAGTTTCATCATGATGAGATATTTGATGGTGTTGGTAGGTCAATTAGGGCGTCGTTGATGACTTTTAGTAGGGGGTGGTTTTTACGAAGATTTGGGGCCATTAAGTTTTCTGTATGTGGAAATAATGATGATTAGGATGGATAGGGCAAAGGACCCTAGGTAGGCTTTGATTAGGCCTTGGTGGAATGTGGTAGCGGTTTTGGATGTTGTTGACTGCATATTGGCTAGGCCTTCTGGGCCTAATAGCTTGTATCAGGAAAGGTCTATGAGGTGTGAGGCGATGTTTTGTCCTCCTGATAATAGGTTTGTTACGCTTGATCGGTGGGTTAGTAGGTTGAAATAGCCTAGGGAGATTGAGAAGTTGTAGAATGGGTTTTGTTTGGTCAGGATTAGGGTTTGGGCTATTTTTGATAGTTCGAGTGCTAGGGCGATTCCTAGGGCTGTTACTACTAGGGCCGTTATTTTGATTGATGTGGGTATGGTTGTGGGTGGTGTTTTTGTTGGTAGGATGTATGAGGTAATGATTAAACCAGCTGTGATGCTTCCTAGTGCTAGTCGGGTGATTGGGCGGATTACTGCAGGGTTGTTTTCGTTTATTGAGGTTAGGGGAGGGATTCGGGTGAAGCCGCTTTGGACTAGAACGGTCATGCGGATTGTATAGACCGCGGTGAATGATGTGGCTAGCAGGGTTAGGAGCAGGGCTCATGAGTTTAGGTATGAGGTGTTTAGGTTTTCGATGATTTGGTCCTTTGAGTAAAATCCTGCTAGGAATGGGGTTCCTATTAGTGCTAGGTTACCGATAGTGAGACATGAGGTGGTTGTTGGGAGCATTTTTTGGAGGCCTCCTATTTTTCGGATGTCTTGTTCTCCGTTGAGGCTGTGGATGATGGAGCCTGAGCAGAGGAATAGCATGGCCTTGAAGAATGCGTGGGTTGAGATGTGTAGGAAGGCTAGTTGTGGAAGGTTTAATCCAATAGTGACTATTATTAGGCCTAGCTGACTTGAGGTGGAGAAGGCGATAATTTTTTTGATGTCGTTCTGTGTGAGGGCACATGTGGCTGCAAATAGGGTGGAGAGGGCTCCCAGGCAAAGGCAGAGAGAGAGGGCTGTTTGGTTGTTGTGGAATAGTGGGTGGGTTCGGATTAGTAGGAAGATTCCGGCCACTACTATAGTGCTTGAGTGTAGTAAGGCTGAGACTGGGGTTGGGCCTTCTATTGCGGATGGGAGTCATGGGTGTAATCCAAATTGAGCGGATTTGCCTGTTGCTGCCAGGATCAGCCCTAGGAGGGGTAAGGTTGGGGTCTGTGAAGTGGAGGGGAATTGTTGGAGTTCTCAGGTGTTTATGGTATAGGCTAGTCATGCTATGCAAAGGATGAGGCCAATGTCTCCGATTCGGTTGTAAAGCACTGCTTGTAGGGCGGCGGTGTTGGCTTCTGCTCGTCCGTGTCATCAGCTGATCAGGAGGAAGGATATGATCCCTACTCCTTCTCATCCAATGAACAGGACAAATAGGTTATTGGCGATGATTAGGATTAGCATGGTAATTAGGAACAGTAGGAGGAAGGTGAAGAATTTTGTGATGTGTGGGTCTGAGGCCATGTATCATGTTGCGAATTGCAGGATTGACCATGACACGAATAGGGCAATTGGGAAGAATGTAAGGGAGTAAAAGTCTAGTTTAAGGCTGATTGGGATTTTGAAGTTTATGATGAATTTTCATTCTCATGAGGAGACCAGGCCTTCCATACCTGAGTGGATGTGGATTGTTATTGGGACTAAGCTGATTAGAAATGAGGCTTTGACTGTTTGTGTGATGGTGTTGGGAGTGTTTTTGAGGCTGTCTGATAATAGTGGGAAAATGATTGGAGTAGTTAGGGTTGTTAGGGTTAATAGTGTGAATGTGTTTAGGGTTAGTGGTAGGTCCATTACTTTCACTTGGATTTGCACCAAGATACGTGGTTCCTAAGACCATTGGATTGCTATTATCCTTTGAAAGTAAGGGGGCTGAGGTTTTAGACTCAGATGCAAGAATTAGCAGTTCTTGTTGGTTAAACCTCCCCTCGGCAGGTAAGAAGGTTTTAACTTCTATCTTTAGAGTCACGGTCTAATGTTTGGGTTGAAACTATACTTGCATACTGGGATGCCGGAGATTAGCTCTGGCTTTAAGATGAGGAGGGCTATTGGGATTATGTGTAGGGCTATAAGAAGATGCTCTCGTGTGGAGGAGTTTTGGATTGATGTGATGTGGGATGGGAGTGCTCCTCGTTGTGTCATTGTTAGTATGTATAGGGTGTATGAGGCAGTTAGGAGGATTGCAATGCCTGTTAGGATGATTGTTAGGGAGGATCAGTTGAACAGGGCGATTACAATGGTTAGTTCTGCTATAAGGTTAGTTGTGGGGGGTAGTGCCATGTTTGTTAGGTTGGCTAAAAGTCATCAGATGGCTATTAATGGGAGTAGGGGCTGGATGCCTCGTGTTAGTAGTAGAATTCGGCTGTGGGTGCGTTCGTAGTTTGTGTTGGCTAGGCAGAATAGTATGGATGAGGTTAGTCCGTGTGAAATTATTAGGATCATTGCTCCTGAGAATGCTCATTGGGTTTGGATTATAGTTGCGGCGATGACAAGGCCTATGTGGCTTACTGATGAGTAAGCGATTAGTGACTTTAGGTCGATTTGTCGTAGGCAGATGGCACTAGTTATGAGCGCTCCCCATAGAGAGAGGGTGATGAATGGGTAGTGCAGGTTGTTTAGGGATGGGTTTACTAGGATAGTGACTCGTATGATGCCGTAGCCTCCCAGTTTTAAGAGCAGGGCTGCGAGAAGCATTGAGCCGGCAATTGGGGCCTCTACATGAGCTTTAGGCAGTCATAGGTGTAGTCCGTATAGTGGAGCTTTGACCATGAATGCTACGAGAAGGGCTAAGCTGGCTGCTAGGCCCGTTCAGGAGTGTGTGATGGTTGGGTGGGATAGTTTAAGTATTGGGAAGTATAATGTGCCAGTTTGGTTGTGTAGGTGCAGGATGGCGATTAGTAGGGGGAGTGAGCTGGCAAGCGTGTAGAACAGTAGGTAGATTCCGGCTTTAAGTCGTTCTGGTTGGTTTCCTCATCGGGTGATGAGGATTAATGTGGGGATTAGGGTTGCTTCAAAAGCAATGTAGAATAGTATGAGTTCCGAGGCTGAGAAGGCTGATAGGATGAATAGTTGAGCTAGAATGATTGTTGTGATGAAGATTCGTTTGCGGTTGGTTGGTTCTTGTTCTAGATGGTTTTGACTTGCCATTAGCATCAGAGGCAGGAGAGTCAACATGATAGGACTAGTAGTGGTGAAGAGATTTGGTCGATAGCAGTCCAGTGAGATAGGTTTTTGTTTGGGTAGTATGTTGGGGTGAATAGCTGTAGGCTAATGGCGGCAATTAATATGCTGTGTGTTGTGGTATTAGCCCAAAGGTACTTGCTGGGTGAGGATATGGTCATGGGAAGGAGTATAATAGTTGGTATGATGATTTTTAGCATTTTAGGAGGTTAAAGTTGTGGAGGTGGTCTGAACCGTGGGTGCGTGTTGAGGCTACTAGTAGGGCGAGCCCCGTTCCTGCTTCGCAGGCTGAGAATGTTAGTATAAGTATTGGTAGTATGGTGGCGGATGTTATTTGTGTTTGGATGGGTCATATTGACAGGGCTACATATATAGACAATATCATGCCCTCTAAGCATAGTAAGGCTGAGATTAGGTGGGTTCGGTGGAAGGCTAGGCCTAAGGCGCTTAGGGAGAAGGCTGAGTAGAAGCTTAGGTGTAGGAGGGTCATTAAGAAAGTTATAGGGTTGTGGCTATAATCTGTTGAGTCGAAATCAACTGTCTTGGTTAGACTAACTTTCTGTTATTCGGCCCATTCTAGCCCTCCTTGGGTTCATTCGTACACTAGACCTAGGGTGAGGAGTAGGATAAGGACTGAGGCTCATGTTAGTGTAGTGGTTGGGGCTTGGAGTTGGGTGGCTCATGGAAGAGGTAGGAGTAGGGCAATTTCTAGGTCGAACAGTAGGAATAGGATTGCTACTAGGAAGAATCGAATGGAGAATGGTAGTCGAGCGGATCCTAATGGGTCAAAGCCGCATTCGTATGGGGATAGTTTTTCTGAGTCTGGGTTCGTTTGGGCCAGTCATAGGTTTAGTATGGTTAGGGCGATGCTTAGGGTTATGGATAGGGTGATTATAAATGTGATTATGTTTATTGCTCTTCTCTGGGTTTGAACCAGATTTTAAGGATTGGAAGTCGATTGTAATTAGTATACTAGAAGAGCAGGATCCTCATCAGTAAATAGAGATATATAGGAATAGTCATACGACGTCTACAAAGTGTCAGTATCAGGCTGCTGCTTCGAAACCAAAGTGATGGTTTGGTGTAAAGTGGAATTTAATGAGGCGTAGGAGGCAGATTAGGAGGAATGTGGAGCCAATGATTACGTGTAGGCCGTGAAATCCAGTGGCTACGAAGAAGGTAGACCCGTATACTCCGTCTGCGATGGAGAAGGGAGCTTCGTAGTATTCTATGGCTTGTAGTGCGGTAAAGTAGAATCCTAGGAGGACAGTTAAGGTGAGAGCATAGATTGCTTGTTTTCGGCGGGCCTCTATGATAGCGTGATGGGCTCATGTGACGGTGATTCCTGAAGCTAGTAGGATGGCAGTGTTTAGTAGCGGTACTTCTATGGGGTTCAAGGGTTTGATTCCTGCTGGTGGTCATTGTCCTCCTAGTTCTGGGGTTGGGGCTAGGCTTGAGTGGAAGAAGGCTCAGAAGAAGCCTAGGAAGAAGAAAGCTTCTGATGTGATGAACAGGACTATGCCGTATCGTAGCCCTTTTTGGACGGTGGGAGTGTGGTGACCTTGGAATGTGCTTTCGCGTACAATGTCTCGTCATCATTGGAATATGACTAGGGTGGTTGATAATAGGCCAATGGCAAGTAGTTGTGGGGAGTGGTAGTGGAATCATATGGTTAGGCCGGACGTGGTTAGTAGGGCGGCGGCTGCTCCGAAGATGGGTCATGGGCTTGGATCTACTATGTGGTAGGAGTGTGCTTGGTGTGCCATTGTGTTAGATGTTTTCTTGGAGGTAGAGGCTGAGTAGGAGGACAAAGACGTAGGCCTGGATCATGGCTACGGCTACTTCCAGGATGGTTAGTAGCAGCAGGATTAGGAATGTTAGTAGGGAGACCATAGGTATGGTCGATAGTAAGGCGATCGTGGCGGTAGAAATAAGTTGGATTAAAAGGTGTCCTGCTGTGAGGTTGGCTGTTAGTCGTACTCCTAGCGCAATAGGACGAATTAGAAGGCTTGTTGTTTCAATTAAGACCAGTGCTGGGATCAGCGGTGTTGGAGTGCCTTCTGGTAGCAGGTGCCCTAGGGTAGTTGAAGGTTGGTTGCGTAACCCTGTGAGGAGGGTGGCTAGTCATAGTGGGAAGGCTAGGGCTAGGCTCATGGATAGTTGGGTGGTTGGAGTGAATGTGTAGGGCAATAGGCCTAGAAGGTTGATTAGTAGGAGGAATACCATTAATGAGGTTAGGATTAGGGCTCATTTGTGTCCTTTTTTGTTCAGTGGTATTATTAGTTGCTTTGTGATGAGGTTGACCGCTCATAGTTGTAGGGTGGATAGACGGCTCGTCACCCAGCGGTTGTTTTGTGACGGTAGTAGTAGGGCTGGGAAAGTGATTGAGATGAGGATTAGTGGAATGCCCAGTAGGGATGGACTTGAGAATTGGTCGAAGAAACTTAGGTTCATGGTCAAGTTCATGGGGTAGTAGGGGTGGTGGTAGTGGTCTTGTTGAGTGGTGGGTTTGGGGATGTTATGGATAGGATTTTAGGTTGGATGATTATTGAAAATGTTAGTCATGAGGTTAGTATGATAAAAAATCATGGATTTGGGTTGAGTTGTGGCATGTCATTAAGGAGGGTTAGCGTCCCTCTTTCTCTAGCTTAAAAGGCTAACGCTGTTTCATAGCTTCTTAATGATTAGGAAGATAGTAGAGAAGATCAGTTTTCGAAGTTGTCAAGTGGTGTGGACTCTACTACGATTGGTATGAAGCTGTGGTTTGCTCCGCAGATCTCTGAGCATTGTCCGTAGAATACTCCTGGTCGGTTTGCTAGGAAGGAAGTTTGGTTTAGTCGTCCTGGGATTGCATCCGTTTTGACGCCTAGGCTTGGTACAGCTCATGAGTGCAGGACGTCGTCAGCGGTGACAATAACTCGGATGGTAGAGTTTATTGGGACGATAACACGGTGGTCTACTTCTAGAAGTCGAAAGTGTCCTAGTGGGAGCTCTGATGTTGGTGTTATGTAGGAGTCGAATGTTAGGTCTTTGAAGTCGGTGTACTCGTAGGATCAGTACCATTGGTGTCCAATGGCTTTTAGAGTGAGGTCTGGTTGGTTGACTTCATCCATCATGTATAGGATGCGCAGGGATGGCAGGGCTAGGGTGATTAGTACTATGGCTGGTAGGATTGTTCATACTAGTTCGATCGCCTGTGCATCAACTGTATTTGATGAGAGTTTACCTGTTAGTATTAGAGTCAGTAGATAGAGGACCAAGCTGCAGATGGCTAGGGCCACTATTATGGCGTGGTCGTGGAATTGTATCAGTTCTTCTATAATTGGTGATGAGGCGTCTTGGAAATTAAGTTGTGAGTGGTTGGCCATATTTTGAGGCGCACAGGGTTTTCACCTGCAATATAGCCTTGACAAGGCTATGTAATCGTTTTACTAGCGTCTCTATGAGAAAGAAGCATAAGTGGTTTTATGCGGTTGGCTTGAAACCAACATATGAGGGTTCGAGTCCTTCCTTTCTTGTACTTGGACAAAGGCTGGTTCTTCAAAGGTGTGGAATGGGGGTGGGCAACCGTAGATTCATTCGATATTTGTGCTTGTAAGTTCTGGTTGGAAAGCTTTGCGTTTGGATGCGAAGGCTTCTCAGATGATGAATACTAGCATGATTACGGCTGTTATAGAGATTAGGGAACCTACTGATGAGATGGTGTTTCATAGTGTGTAGGCGTCTGGGTAGTCTGAGTATCGACGTGGCATGCCAGCTAGGCCAAGGAAGTGTTGTGGGAAGAAGGTGAGGTTAACGCCTACAAATATTACTCCGAAGTGGATTTTGGCTCATGTGGAATGTAGAGTGTACCCGGTGAATAGTGGGAATCAGTGTGTGAATCCGGCTAGAATTGCGAATACTGCTCCTATTGATAGTACATAGTGGAAGTGAGCTACTACATAGTAGGTATCGTGCAGAGCAATGTCTAGTGAAGAGTTTGCTAAAACGATCCCTGTTAGGCCCCCGATGGTGAATAGGAAGATGAATCCTAGGGCCCATAGTATGGGTGGGTCTCATTTGATAATGCCTCCGTGGAGTGTTGCTAGTCAGCTGAATACTTTAATGCCAGTTGGGATGGCGATGATTATAGTGGCTGATGTGAAGTATGCTCGGGTGTCTACGTCCATGCCTACTGTGAATATATGGTGGGCCCAAACGATAAATCCTAGGAACCCGATGGAAAGTATAGCTCATACCATTCCTATATAACCGAAAGGTTCTTTTTTTCCTGAGTAGTAGGTTACGACGTGGGAGATGATTCCGAATCCTGGTAGAATGAGGATGTAGACTTCAGGGTGTCCGAAGAATCAGAATAGGTGTTGATAAAGTACTGGGTCTCCTCCTCCTGCCGGGTCAAAGAAAGTGGTATTTAGGTTGCGGTCGGTTAGTAGTATAGTGATTCCGGCAGCGAGTACAGGGAGGGAGAGAAGCAGTAGGACTGCTGTGATAAGTACTGATCAGACAAATAGGGGGGTTTGGTATTGGGAGAGGGCTGGTGGTTTTATGTTAATTGCTGTGGTGATAAAGTTGATTGCGCCCAGAATTGATGAGATTCCAGCTAGGTGAAGGGAGAAGATGGCTAGGTCAACTGAAGCTCCAGCATGGGCTAAGTTGCCGGCTAATGGGGGGTACACTGTTCAGCCCGTACCTGCTCCTGCCTCGACTGTGGAGGAAGCCAGGAGAAGGAGGAAAGAGGGTGGTAGAAGTCAGAAGCTTATGTTGTTCATTCGTGGGAATGCTATGTCTGGGGCCCCAATTATTAGGGGGACTAGTCAGTTGCCGAAGCCCCCGATCATAATTGGTATAACTATAAAGAAGATTATTACGAAAGCATGTGCTGTAACGATCACGTTGTAGATTTGGTCGTCTCCGAGCAGGGCTCCTGGTTGGCCTAGTTCTGCTCGGATGAGAAGGCTTAGTGAGGTGCCCACTATTCCGGCCCATGCGCCGAAAATTAGGTATAGGGTACCGATATCTTTGTGGTTGGTTGAGAATAATCATCGGTTAATGAATGTCACAGGTAAGATGGCTGAGTGTATAAGCGTTAGGCTGTAGTCCTTTTTACAGAGGTTCAATTCCTCTTCTTATCGGCTTTGTGGTGAAATTCACGGCGGGTTGCAAACTCGCAGATGCGTATTGATTGCGCCGAAGTCTTAGGTAGAAGCCTGTTGGTTAGGGCATGTAGCTGTTAACTATATTGTTGTGGGATCGAAGCCCATCTACCTAGTTGGGTTGTAAGGTCCTAGCTTAATTAAAGTACCTGGGTTGCATTCAGGAGATGTGGGGTAGCATCCTGCGGATCTTAGCAGAAACTAAGAGGGTTTAACTCTTGTTTAAGGCTTTGAAGGCCTTCGGTTTAAGTGATCCTAAGTTTCTTAAATAATAGTGGTGATTAGTGGTGAAACCGGTAGGAGTGCAGTTGATATGGTGATTAGGATGGCAATTAAGGTGCTGGTTGGTTTGTTAGTATGTCATTGTTTAATGTGGTTGGTGGTGTGTGGGGGTAGTGTGATTGTTGCACAGTATGCTAGGCGAAGATAGAAGAATAGGCTTAGGAGTGATAGGAGGGAGATTGAAGTTGCTATTGGGATTATGTCTTGTTTAGTTAGCTCTTGGATGATAAGTCATTTTGGGAGGAAACCTGTTAATGGGGGCAGTCCTGCTATAGAGAGTATTGTTAGTAGTAGTATGGCGTTTAGTGCTGGTACCTTTGTCCATGCAGTTATTAGGGTTGATAGTTTTGAGACTTTAATTGTGTTTAAAGTTAGGAATACTGCTATTGTTATTAGTGTGTAGAGGTAAAAATTAAGTAAGGTTAGTTTAGGGTTGTACGAGATAATGATTGTTATCCATCCTAGATGGGAGATGGAGGAGAAGGCTAGGATTTTTCGGATTTGTGTTTGGTTTAGTCCTATTCATCCTCCCAGAGCGGCAGATATGATTGCTATGCAGGCTAGCAGAGTAGGGTTTAGTGAGGGTGATGTTATGAATAGCAGTGAGATAGGGGGTAATTTTATCATTGTTGATAGGAGGAGGCCTGTGGTAAGTGGGGACCCTTGGAGGACTTCTGGGAATCAGAAATGAAATGGGACTAGTCCTAGTTTTATTGCTAGGGCGGAGGTTAGGATGAGGCACGATATTGGATGGGTTAGTTGGGTGATGTCCCATTGTCCGGTGTGCCATGCATTGGTTATGCTGGAAAATAAGACTAGTGCGGAGGCAGTTGCTTGGGTAAGGAAGTACTTGGTTGCGGCTTCAATGGCTCGTGGATGGTGGGATTTTGAGATCAGTGGCAGGATTGCTAGGGTGTTGATTTCAAGGCCGGCCCAGGCTATTATTCAGTGGTTGCTCGAGATTGTGATGGCAGTCCCTATAAACAGGCTGATTGCGAAAATTAATTTTGCTTGTGGGTTCATTAGTAGGGGAAGGGGTTAAACCATCATTTTCGGGGTATGGGCCCGATAGCTTTGTTAGCTGACCCTACTAGAAAGTAATATAATGGGAGTATGGAGGGTTTTGATCCCTTTAGTGCAGGTTCGATTCCTGTTTTTCTAAGTTAGGAAATGAGAGGGCTGGTATACCTCTATGTTCACTTTATCATAGTGACCCTTTGGGACGTTCAGGCACATTTCCTTTTATGGTTCTTAGGTAGGGGGGAAGTCCAGCGTAACAGATTGATATGCTGGTGTGTCACAAGCATATCGCCAGTGTGAGTGGGAGGAAGTTTTTTCATAGAAGGTGTATTAGCTGGTCGTATCGGAAGCGCGGATATGAAGCACGGACTCATAGGAAACCAGCAGATAGTAGGAGGACTTTTGTGGCTAGAATCACAGGGAATAGTTCTTGCGGAGGGTTTAGGAAGCTTGGGTTGAAGAATAAGATGGTAGTTAGTGTGTTTATTAGCATGATGTTGGCGTATTCGGCTAGGAAGAATAAAGCGAATGGTCCTGCTGCATATTCCACGTTGAAGCCAGAGACTAGTTCTGACTCCCCCTCTGTAAGGTCAAATGGGGCTCGGTTTGTCTCGGCTAGTGTGGATACGTATCATATTATGGCTAGTGGCCAGCATGAGAAGATAAGGTACAGGGGTTCTTGGGTGGTTGCGAGAGTGCTTAGGTTGTAATTTCCGCTGAGTAGGATGATGGAGAGTAGGATAATTGCTAGGGTGACTTCATACGAGATGGTTTGGGCTACTGCTCGTAGTGCTCCAATTAGGGCATATTTTGAGTTGGAGGCTCATCCTGATCATAGAATAGAGTATACGGCTAGGCTAGATATGGCTAGGAGAAAGAGTAGGCCTAGGTTGAGGTCTGCGAGAGAGAATGGTAGTGGGAGTGGGGTTCAAATTGAAATCGCTAGGAGAAGGGCTAGTATTGGAGTTGTGGTGAATAGGATTGGGGAAGATGTTGATGGGCGGATCGGTTCTTTGATGAATAGTTTCACCCCGTCTGCCAAGGGTTGTAGTAGTCCGAATGGGCCTACGACATTTGGGCCCTTTCGTCCTTGCATGTAACTTAGGATTTTACGTTCTACTAGTGTGAGGAAGGCTACTGCAATTAGAATGGGGAGGGCATAGGAAGTGGCTATGATTAGGCTGGTTAGAAGTGGGTAGTTGGTCATATGGGGGTTGGTAAGCTAGGGAGAGGATTTGAACCTCTGAGTTAAGGACTTAAGCCTTTTGCATTTGCCGAGCTCTGCCACGCTAGCTTGTCCTTTTCTAGGACGTGGGTGGGTGTGATAGCTTTTCGTAATTTAGTTGGTTTCATTACTTAAGGCGGGGGCTTGCTTGTGGTATTGGCCCCACTTTTCCTATCCTTTCGTACTGGGAAGAGTTGTTCATAGATAGAAACCGACCTGGATTACTCCGGTCTGAACTCAGATCACGTAGGACTGTTAATCGTTGAACAAACGAACCCTTAGTAGCGGCTGCACCACTAGGATGTCCTGATCCAACATCGAGGTCGTAAACCTCCCCGTCGATATGGACTCTCGGAGGAGATTGCGCTGTTATCCCTGGGGTAGCTTGGTCCATTGATCAATTATATTGGATCTGGTGGCTATTAGCACTTTGAGTAGTGGCTCTTAGTCTGGAGGTGTTGTCCCATGTTTGGAGGTTTTGTTTTGCTCCAAGGTCGCCCCAACCGAAAAAATGCAGACCATCGTCCCAATGGATAAGTAAGCCCGGGGTGGGGGTGTATGTATTTTGGGGTGGTTGCTGTTTTTAAAGTTCCACAGGGTCTTCTCGTCTTATGGGTTTATCCCTGCTTTTGCACAGGGAGATCAATTTCACCGATTGCCTGTAAGAGACAGTTAAGACCTCGTTTAGCCATTCATACGGGTCCCGATTTATGGGACAATTGATTGCGCTACCTTTGCACGGTTAGGATACCGCGGCCGTTGAACATAGTCACCGGGCAGGCATCACCTTCAATACTTGTCTGTGGGTTGGCTGAAGGCTATGTTTTTGGTAAACAGTCGGGCCTTGACGGGTTTGCCTAGTTCCTTTTACAGGTTTTAATCTTTCTTAATGGACGCTCCTATGTCGGGTTAACAAAGTGTTTAATACTCTGCTTGTTTGATTTGTCGTATATTGGTGGCTTGTTAATAATGTACTGATGTAAGCTTGCGTCTAAGAGGGAGGACCCTGGTTACTCATTCTAGCATTAATTCTCCTATTGTTCTATAGGTTAGCCCGTTAGTGGGGAGGGAGTCACGTGGTTTTTATATTTTTAAGGTGCAGAGCTTTAACGCACTCTTTGTTGATGGCTGCTTAAAGGCCCACAGTAGGTTTTGCAGGTTTGTTGTTTATCCGCTCGTGGAGATTGTATTCTTTTTTAAAGGAGCTGTACCTCCTTTAAATAGCCCTTAATTCGCTTCATTGGGGTTTGTAGGTTCCTTGGAGAAGAATTAAGAGTGAACTAAGATTCATTTCACAGGCAACCAGCTATCACCCAGCTCGATTGGCTTTTCACCTCTACTAGCAAGTCATCCCACTCTTTTGCAACAGAGACGGGTTCGCTCATAATAGCTGCTCGCAAGTAGCTCGCTTGGGTTTCGGGGTGGCAAACTTAAATTCATTTTGCTTGGTTTTTCTTGCTAGACCATGATGCAAAAGGTACAAGGGTTGATCTTTGCTGTTTTTAGCTTAGTTTTCATTGCTATTTCATCTTTCCCTTACGGTACGTGGTCTCTATCGCTCCAATGGTGTCTTTTCTATCGCCTATACTGGGACTAATAAATGCTTTAGTTGGGTGTTGGAAGTAGCTTTGTTATTCCGGGTCATGTAGGTTGGGCTAGAGTTTGGCATTCAAGACGATCTGATGTTAGCAGATATCTCTCAGGTGTAAGCTGAGTGCTTTAATTTAAGGCTACGTCTTGGTGTTCTAAGTGCACCTTCCGGTACACTTACCTTGTTACGACTTACCTCCTCTTTGGCTGATCAACTTATTAATTTATGGGGGGGGGGGGGGGTCGCTTTTGAGGAGGGTGACGGGCGGTATGTACGTGTCCCAGAGCCGGCTTAAAGAGGGCTCGATTGTCTCTCTTTACTGCTAAATCCGCCTTCCAGGGATAGTTTCATGTCCCTTTGCCGTATGTTCTAGTCTAGAAAATGTAGCCCATTGCTCCCATTCCATAGGCTATACCTTGACCTGTCGTATTAGCGTTGTAGGGCTATTGCGTCCACTGTTGGTCCTTCAGGGTGGGTGGGCTGGCGACGGCGGTATATAGGCTGAACTGTTGCAAGGAATGGTAAGGTGTATCGTGGATCATCGATTATAGAACAGGCTCCTCTAGGTGGGTTTGGGGCACCGCCAAGTCCTTAGAGTTTTAAGCGTTTGTGCTCGTAGTTCTCGGGCGGATGCTCCGGTAAGATCGAGCATCAAGATTTAGGGCCAGGCATAGTGGGGTATCTAATCCCAGTTTGGGCCCTGGCTTTCGTGGGCTTCAATAAATCGTTGTTCTAAGATCTTCTTTAAGTAGGGGCCTTATGGGCATCTTTGGCTTTCTACGGCTCAGCTGCCTTTTAATCTTAGCTACTTGGATAACATGTGACCACTCTTTACGCCGTTAAGTAATGTTGATTTGGGTCTCCTGTATGACCGCGGTGGCTGGCACAGGATTTACCGACCCTTAGCTTGCTATAACTAAGTCAAGTTTGCACTCATTGTTTAATATTAATTACTGCTGAATACCCGTGGGGGTGTGGCAATTGCAAGGCGTTTTGGGCTACGGTGATGGGTGTGCCTGATACCCGCTCCTGTCGACCTAAATTTAGGGTACCCAGGGCATCTACACTGGAGCGCGGATACTTGCATGTATATATTTAGCAACAACCAACAGTAAGGTTAGGACTAAGTCTTTTGTCTTTGGGTGCGTGTGGCTGCCGTCTTGACATCTTCAGTGTCATGCTTTTTGTAAGCTACAAAGACTTAGGTGGGTTTGGTTTGGTGAGTGGTGATGTGTTGTTTTTGTTTGGTTTTTTGTCCAAAAAAAGGCAGGTAAGTTTGGGTTAAGTGTCGTAGTGGTGGGTGTGTAATTTGGTTGCATGAATAATATAGGGATATATAGTTAATTATTTGTTTGTTTTGATGAAAATTACACGATAAAAAATGAAGTGAATAAATTTTGGGGGTGAAATGATGGGTTTAGGTATAAGTCTCAGCAAAGTGAGAATAAAATAGTTATGTCCGGTGACCATTGCATTATTCAATGGCTTAAGAGGTAAAAAGCGCGGGTTTCATGAATGAGGCTAAAGTGCATCAGTGTCAAGTTTGCGACGACCTTATCCTTCAACCATGACACTATGGGCTTACAGGTGGTCGGCAGGTAGCTCGCCGGTAATGTGATGCTCACGTCAAGAGGAAGATATCTCCTGCTACGCACTGGAAGGGCATATTGAAGACGCCCCCAGAAGAAGAGAAGAGAAAGAGAAAGGAAATGTCGCGATAACGAGAGGAAATGAGGAGCGTCCATCCCCAGCACTTGTATCTGTGAAGAGCAAGTAGAGAGGGCGAGGCAGTTTATGGTCCTGAAGTTACCACGGGTGGCGCAAAAGAGCAAGTAGGGCCTCGAGGGTAAGAGGGAAAGTATGGGCTCAAGACAAGGGACGTGGGTATAACTGACGTTGAGTAGCTCGGTTCTCGTGAGGAGCACGGTTAATAGATAACCAGGTTCTCTGGCTTGTGAGCGCTTGAAAGCTGTTGGTCGAGAGGCTTGCTTTAGGAGGTGGGCGAATTGTATGACCTCGTGAATTCAAAGGTGCGCTGGGACATTCCCTCGTATCCGGGGCTGGTTGTTAGGTACGTTGTAGAGACTGTCGATCTCGGGTGACGCTTGTAGTGTGATGTTGGTCGGGTTAGCTGGGTGTGATGGTACCTGAAGCAAAAATGGGGGGGTGGTGTGACTGCTCGCACATTATCTATTTGGAGAAAATGTTGGGCGGGGGTTGGAGGTGAGGTTGGTCTTTGGGTGGAATATCCTACATTAATGTAGTGCCTGATGGGGATAATAAATTAATGTGGCGCAATACATACCTTAAGTAATATGAAAAAGCCGCGGGGGGGGTAAGGGGGGGGGGAATAGTTGGTATGGTGAAAATGAAGTATAAAAAGTGATGTTGGTGGTGATGTTGAATGGAGTAGTTCCTGTAGTTAAAGGATAACGGCAGTTTTTCAGGCTGCAGATCCCAGGTAGAGGCTGGGCGGGAATTATGATGAAGTTTGTTCTGTTTATAGGGCTTTGTTTTGTTCTGGGTGGGCTGGCGGTTGCTTCTAATCCATCCCCTTATTATGGAGTGGTTGGGTTGGTCGTGGCGTCTATTGCTGGCTGTGGTTGGTTGGTTAGTTTGGGTGCTTCTTTCATGTCTTTGGTGCTTGTTATAGTGTATTTGGGGGGGATGTTGGTGGTGTTTGTTTATTCGGTTTCATTGGCGGCGGATCCTTATCCTGAGGCTTGGGTAGATTGGGGGGTTGTTGGGTATGGATTGGGGATTGGGTTAGTTGTTGGAGCTGGTGCTGTTGTGCTAGGTACTTCTGTGGTTTTAGTTGATGGGGGGACGGTTGATAGTGGTGGTTTATTGGTAGGACGGTTGGATTTTAGTGGGGTGGCTATGTTTTATTCGTGTGGGGTTGGGTTGTTCTTGGTGGGTGGATGGGGGTTGTTGTTAACTTTGTTTGTGGTTCTAGAGCTTGTGCGGGGGTTGTCTCGGGGGGCTATTCGGGCTGTCTAGGGTTGTGTCAGAAAGTAGTTTAGTCTAAAATGCCAGCTTTGGGAGTTGGTGATGGAGGTTTAATTCCTTTCTTTCTGAGGTTGTGGGGGGGTGTGTAATTTGGTTGCATGAATAATATAGGGATATATAGTTAATTATTTGTTTGTTTTGATGAAAATTACACGATAAAAAATGAAGTGAATAAATTTTGGGGGTGAAATGATGGGTTTAGGTATAAGTCTCAGCAAAGTGAGAATAAAATAGTTATGTCCGGTGACCATTGCATTATTCAATGGCTTAAGAGGTAAAAAGCGCGGGTTTCATGAATGAGGCTAAAGTGCATCAGTGTCAAGTTTGCGACGACCTTATCCTTCAACCATGACACTATGGGCTTACAGGTGGTCGGCAGGTAGCTCGCCGGTAATGTGATGCTCACGTCAAGAGGAAGATATCTCCTGCTACGCACTGGAAGGGCATATTGAAGACGCCCCCAGAAGAAGAGAAGAGAAAGAGAAAGGAAATGTCGCGATAACGAGAGGAAATGAGGAGCGTCCATCCCCAGCACTTGTATCTGTGAAGAGCAAGTAGAGAGGGCGAGGCAGTTTATGGTCCTGAAGTTACCACGGGTGGCGCAAAAGAGCAAGTAGGGCCTCGAGGGTAAGAGGGAAAGTATGGGCTCAAGACAAGGGACGTGGGTATAACTGACGTTGAGTAGCTCGGTTCTCGTGAGGAGCACGGTTAATAGATAACCAGGTTCTCTGGCTTGTGAGCGCTTGAAAGCTGTTGGTCGAGAGGCTTGCTTTAGGAGGTGGGCGAATTGTATGACCTCGTGAATTCAAAGGTGCGCTGGGACATTCCCTCGTATCCGGGGCTGGTTGTTAGGTACGTTGTAGAGACTGTCGATCTCGGGTGACGCTTGTAGTGTGATGTTGGTCGGGTTAGCTGGGTGTGATGGTACCTGAAGCAAAAATGGGGGGGGTGGTGTGACTGCTCGCACATTATCTATTTGGAGAAAATGTTGGGCGGGGGTTGGAGGTGAGGTTGGTCTTTGGGTGGAATATCCTACATTAATGTA
>NW_026960907.1:0-30277 GCF_021018805.1 Prinia subflava | reverse complement strand
GGTACAGCTCCTTTAAAAAAGAATACAATCTCCACGAGCGATAAACAACAAACCTGCAAAACCTACTGTGGGCCTTTAAGCAGCCATCAACAAAGAGTGCGTTAAAGCTCTGCACCTTAAAAATATAAAAACCACGTGACTCCCTCCCCACTAACGGGCTAACCTATAGAACAATAGGAGAATTAATGCTAGAATGAGTAACCAGGGTCCTCCCTCTTAGACGCAAGCTTACATCAGTACATTATTAACAAGCCACCAATATACGACAAATCAAACAAGCAGAGTATTAAACACTTTGTTAACCCGACATAGGAGCGTCCATTAAGAAAGATTAAAACCTGTAAAAGGAACTAGGCAAACCCGGTCAAGGCCCGACTGTTTACCAAAAACATAGCCTTCAGCCAACCCACAGACAAGTATTGAAGGTGATGCCTGCCCGGTGACTATGTTCAACGGCCGCGGTATCCTAACCGTGCAAAGGTAGCGCAATCAATTGTCCCATAAATCGGGACCCGTATGAATGGCTAAACGAGGTCTTAACTGTCTCTTACAGGCAATCGGTGAAATTGATCTCCCTGTGCAAAAGCAGGGATAAACCCATAAGACGAGAAGACCCTGTGGAACTTTAAAAACAGCAACCACCCCAAAATACATACACCCCCACCCCGGGCTTACTTATCCATTGGGACGATGGTCTGCATTTTTTCGGTTGGGGCGACCTTGGAGCAAAACAAAACCTCCAAACATGGGACAACACCTCCAGACTAAGAGCCACTACTCAAAGTGCTAATAGCCACCAGATCCAATATAATTGATCAATGGACCAAGCTACCCCAGGGATAACAGCGCAATCTCCTCCGAGAGTCCATATCGACGGGGAGGTTTACGACCTCGATGTTGGATCAGGACATCCTAGTGGTGCAGCCGCTACTAAGGGTTCGTTTGTTCAACGATTAACAGTCCTACGTGATCTGAGTTCAGACCGGAGTAATCCAGGTCGGTTTCTATCTATGAACAACTCTTCCCAGTACGAAAGGATAGGAAAAGTGGGGCCAATACCACAAGCAAGCCCCCGCCTTAAGTAATGAAACCAACTAAATTACGAAAAGCTATCACACCCACCCACGTCCTAGAAAAGGACAAGCTAGCGTGGCAGAGCTCGGCAAATGCAAAAGGCTTAAGTCCTTTAACTCAGAGGTTCAAATCCTCTCCCTAGCTTACCAACCCCCATATGACCAACTACCCACTTCTAACCAGCCTAATCATAGCCACTTCCTATGCCCTCCCCATTCTAATTGCAGTAGCCTTCCTCACACTAGTAGAACGTAAAATCCTAAGTTACATGCAAGGACGAAAGGGCCCAAATGTCGTAGGCCCATTCGGACTACTACAACCCTTGGCAGACGGGGTGAAACTATTCATCAAAGAACCGATCCGCCCATCAACATCTTCCCCAATCCTATTCACCACAACTCCAATACTAGCCCTTCTCCTAGCGATTTCAATTTGAACCCCACTCCCACTACCATTCTCTCTCGCAGACCTCAACCTAGGCCTACTCTTTCTCCTAGCCATATCTAGCCTAGCCGTATACTCTATTCTATGATCAGGATGAGCCTCCAACTCAAAATATGCCCTAATTGGAGCACTACGAGCAGTAGCCCAAACCATCTCGTATGAAGTCACCCTAGCAATTATCCTACTCTCCATCATCCTACTCAGCGGAAATTACAACCTAAGCACTCTCGCAACCACCCAAGAACCCCTGTACCTTATCTTCTCATGCTGGCCACTAGCCATAATATGATACGTATCCACACTAGCCGAGACAAACCGAGCCCCATTTGACCTTACAGAGGGGGAGTCAGAACTAGTCTCTGGCTTCAACGTGGAATATGCAGCAGGACCATTCGCTTTATTCTTCCTAGCCGAATACGCCAACATCATGCTAATAAACACACTAACTACCATCTTATTCTTCAACCCAAGCTTCCTAAACCCTCCGCAAGAACTATTCCCTGTGATTCTAGCCACAAAAGTCCTCCTACTATCTGCTGGTTTCCTATGAGTCCGTGCTTCATATCCGCGCTTCCGATACGACCAGCTAATACACCTTCTATGAAAAAACTTCCTCCCACTCACACTGGCGATATGCTTGTGACACACCAGCATATCAATCTGTTACGCTGGACTTCCCCCCTACCTAAGAACCATAAAAGGAAATGTGCCTGAACGTCCCAAAGGGTCACTATGATAAAGTGAACATAGAGGTATACCAGCCCTCTCATTTCCTAACTTAGAAAAACAGGAATCGAACCTGCACTAAAGGGATCAAAACCCTCCATACTCCCATTATATTACTTTCTAGTAGGGTCAGCTAACAAAGCTATCGGGCCCATACCCCGAAAATGATGGTTTAACCCCTTCCCCTACTAATGAACCCACAAGCAAAATTAATTTTCGCAATCAGCCTGTTTATAGGGACTGCCATCACAATCTCGAGCAACCACTGAATATAGCCTGGGCCGGCCTTGAAATCAACACCCTAGCAATCCTGCCACTGATCTCAAAATCCCACCATCCACGAGCCATTGAAGCCGCAACCAAGTACTTCCTTACCCAAGCAACTGCCTCCGCACTAGTCTTATTTTCCAGCATAACCAATGCATGGCACACCGGACAATGGGACATCACCCAACTAACCCATCCAATATCGTGCCTCATCCTAACCTCCGCCCTAGCAATAAAACTAGGACTAGTCCCATTTCATTTCTGATTCCCAGAAGTCCTCCAAGGGTCCCCACTTACCACAGGCCTCCTCCTATCAACAATGATAAAATTACCCCCTATCTCACTGCTATTCATAACATCACCCTCACTAAACCCTACTCTGCTAGCCTGCATAGCAATCATATCTGCCGCTCTGGGAGGATGAATAGGACTAAACCAAACACAAATCCGAAAAATCCTAGCCTTCTCCTCCATCTCCCATCTAGGATGGATAACAATCATTATCTCGTAC
The DNA here is from genome assembly GCF_021018805.1 of Prinia subflava. Taxonomy (NCBI): domain Eukaryota; kingdom Metazoa; phylum Chordata; class Aves; order Passeriformes; family Cisticolidae; genus Prinia; species Prinia subflava. The sequence continues at coordinate 27,255 of NW_026960907.1, read as the reverse complement.
AACCCTAAACTAACCTTACTTAATTTTTACCTCTACACACTAATAACAATAGCAGTATTCCTAACTTTAAACACAATTAAAGTCTCAAAACTATCAACCCTAATAACTGCATGGACAAAGGTACCAGCACTAAACGCCATACTACTACTAACAATACTCTCTATAGCAGGACTGCCCCCATTAACAGGTTTCCTCCCAAAATGACTTATCATCCAAGAGCTAACTAAACAAGACATAATCCCAATAGCAACTTCAATCTCCCTCCTATCACTCCTAAGCCTATTCTTCTATCTTCGCCTAGCATACTGTGCAACAATCACACTACCCCCACACACCACCAACCACATTAAACAATGACATACTAACAAACCAACCAGCACCTTAATTGCCATCCTAATCACCATATCAACTGCACTCCTACCGGTTTCACCACTAATCACCACTATTATTTAAGAAACTTAGGATCACTTAAACCGAAGGCCTTCAAAGCCTTAAACAAGAGTTAAACCCTCTTAGTTTCTGCTAAGATCCGCAGGATGCTACCCCACATCTCCTGAATGCAACCCAGGTACTTTAATTAAGCTAGGACCTTACAACCCAACTAGGTAGATGGGCTTCGATCCCACAACAATATAGTTAACAGCTACATGCCCTAACCAACAGGCTTCTACCTAAGACTTCGGCGCAATCAATACGCATCTGCGAGTTTGCAACCCGCCGTGAATTTCACCACAAAGCCGATAAGAGAGGAATTGAACCTCTGTAAAAAGGACTACAGCCTAACGCTTATACACTCAGCCATCTTACCTGTGACATTCATTAACCGATGATTATTCTCAACCAACCACAAAGATATCGGTACCCTATACCTAATTTTCGGCGCATGGGCCGGAATAGTGGGCACCTCACTAAGCCTTCTCATCCGAGCAGAACTAGGCCAACCAGGAGCCCTGCTCGGAGACGACCAAATCTACAACGTGATCGTTACAGCACATGCTTTCGTAATAATCTTCTTTATAGTTATACCAATTATGATCGGGGGCTTCGGCAACTGACTAGTCCCCCTAATAATTGGGGCCCCAGACATAGCATTCCCACGAATGAACAACATAAGCTTCTGACTTCTACCACCCTCTTTCCTCCTTCTCCTGGCTTCCTCCACAGTCGAGGCAGGAGCAGGTACGGGCTGAACAGTGTACCCCCATTAGCCGGCAACTTAGCCCATGCTGGAGCTTCAGTTGACCTAGCCATCTTCTCCCTTCACCTAGCTGGAATCTCATCAATTCTGGGCGCAATCAACTTTATCACCACAGCAATTAACATAAAACCACCAGCCCTCTCCCAATACCAAACCCCCCTATTTGTCTGATCAGTACTTATCACAGCAGTCCTACTGCTTCTCTCCCTCCCTGTACTCGCTGCCGGAATCACTATACTACTAACCGACCGCAACCTAAATACCACTTTCTTTGACCCGGCAGGAGGAGGAGACCCAGTACTTTATCAACACCTATTCTGATTCTTCGGACACCCTGAAGTCTACATCCTCATTCTACCAGGATTCGGAATCATCTCCCACGTCGTAACCTACTACTCAGGAAAAAAAGAACCTTTCGGTTATATAGGAATGGTATGAGCTATACTTTCCATCGGGTTCCTAGGATTTATCGTTTGGGCCCACCATATATTCACAGTAGGCATGGACGTAGACACCCGAGCATACTTCACATCAGCCACTATAATCATCGCCATCCCAACTGGCATTAAAGTATTCAGCTGACTAGCAACACTCCACGGAGGCATTATCAAATGAGACCCACCCATACTATGGGCCCTAGGATTCATCTTCCTATTCACCATCGGGGGGCCTAACAGGGATCGTTTTAGCAAACTCTTCACTAGACATTGCTCTGCACGATACCTACTATGTAGTAGCTCACTTCCACTATGTACTATCAATAGGAGCAGTATTCGCAATTCTAGCCGGATTCACACACTGATTCCCACTATTCACCGGGTACACTCTACATTCCACATGAGCCAAAATCCACTTCGGAGTAATATTTGTAGGCGTTAACCTCACCTTCTTCCCACAACACTTCCTTGGCCTAGCTGGCATGCCACGTCGATACTCAGACTACCCAGACGCCTACACACTATGAAACACCATCTCATCAGTAGGTTCCCTAATCTCTATAACAGCCGTAATCATGCTAGTATTCATCATCTGAGAAGCCTTCGCATCCAAACGCAAAGCTTTCCAACCAGAACTTACAAGCACAAATATCGAATGAATCTACGGTTGCCCACCCCCATTCCACACCTTTGAAGAACCAGCCTTTGTCCAAGTACAAGAAAGGAAGGACTCGAACCCTCATATGTTGGTTTCAAGCCAACCGCATAAAACCACTTATGCTTCTTTCTCATAGAGACGCTAGTAAAACGATTACATAGCCTTGTCAAGGCTATATTGCAGGTGAAAACCCTGTGCGCCTCAAAATATGGCCAACCACTCACAACTTAATTTCCAAGACGCCCTCATCACCAATTATAGAAGAACTGATACAATTCCACGACCACGCCATAATAGTGGCCCTAGCCATCTGCAGCTTGGTCCTCTATCTACTGACTCTAATACTAACAGGTAAACTCTCATCAAATACAGTTGATGCACAGGCGATCGAACTAGTATGAACAATCCTACCAGCCATAGTACTAATCACCCTAGCCCTGCCATCCCTGCGCATCCTATACATGATGGATGAAGTCAACCAACCAGACCTCACTCTAAAAGCCATTGGACACCAATGGTACTGATCCTACGAGTACACCGACTTCAAAGACCTAACATTCGACTCCTACATAACACCAACATCAGAGCTCCCACTAGGACACTTTCGACTTCTAGAAGTAGACCACCGTGTTATCGTCCCAATAAACTCTACCATCCGAGTTATTGTCACCGCTGACGACGTCCTGCACTCATGAGCTGTACCAAGCCTAGGCGTCAAAACGGATGCAATCCCAGGACGACTAAACCAAACTTCCTTCCTAGCAAACCGACCAGGAGTATTCTACGGACAATGCTCAGAGATCTGCGGAGCAAACCACAGCTTCATACCAATCGTAGTAGAGTCCACACCACTTGACAACTTCGAAAACTGATCTTCTCTACTATCTTCCTAATCATTAAGAAGCTATGAAACAGCGTTAGCCTTTTAAGCTAGAGAAAGAGGGACGCTAACCCTCCTTAATGACATGCCACAACTCAACCCAAATCCATGATTTTTTATCATACTAACCTCATGACTAACATTTTCAATAATCATCCAACCTAAAATCCTATCCATAACATCCCCAAACCCACCACTCAACAAGACCACTACCACCACCCCTACTACCCCATGAACTTGACCATGAACCTAAGTTTCTTCGACCAATTCTCAAGTCCATCCCTACTGGGCATTCCACTAATCCTCATCTCAATCACTTTCCCAGCCCTACTACTACCGTCACAAAACAACCGCTGGGTGACGAGCCGTCTATCCACCCTACAACTATGAGCGGTCAACCTCATCACAAAGCAACTAATAATACCACTGAACAAAAAAGGACACAAATGAGCCCTAATCCTAACCTCATTAATGGTATTCCTCCTACTAATCAACCTTCTAGGCCTATTGCCCTACACATTCACTCCAACCACCCAACTATCCATGAGCCTAGCCCTAGCCTTCCCACTATGACTAGCCACCCTCCTCACAGGGTTACGCAACCAACCTTCAACTACCCTAGGGCACCTGCTACCAGAAGGCACTCCAACACCGCTGATCCCAGCACTGGTCTTAATTGAAACAACAAGCCTTCTAATTCGTCCTATTGCGCTAGGAGTACGACTAACAGCCAACCTCACAGCAGGACACCTTTTAATCCAACTTATTTCTACCGCCACGATCGCCTTACTATCGACCATACCTATGGTCTCCCTACTAACATTCCTAATCCTGCTGCTACTAACCATCCTGGAAGTAGCCGTAGCCATGATCCAGGCCTACGTCTTTGTCCTCCTACTCAGCCTCTACCTCCAAGAAAACATCTAACACAATGGCACACCAAGCACACTCCTACCACATAGTAGATCCAAGCCCATGACCCATCTTCGGAGCAGCCGCCGCCCTACTAACCACGTCCGGCCTAACCATATGATTCCACTACCACTCCCCACAACTACTTGCCATTGGCCTATTATCAACCACCCTAGTCATATTCCAATGATGACGAGACATTGTACGCGAAAGCACATTCCAAGGTCACCACACTCCCACCGTCCAAAAAGGGCTACGATACGGCATAGTCCTGTTCATCACATCAGAAGCTTTCTTCTTCCTAGGCTTCTTCTGAGCCTTCTTCCACTCAAGCCTAGCCCCAACCCCAGAACTAGGAGGACAATGACCACCAGCAGGAATCAAACCCTTGAACCCCATAGAAGTACCGCTACTAAACACTGCCATCCTACTAGCTTCAGGAATCACCGTCACATGAGCCCATCACGCTATCATAGAGGCCCGCCGAAAACAAGCAATCTATGCTCTCACCTTAACTGTCCTCCTAGGATTCTACTTTACCGCACTACAAGCCATAGAATACTACGAAGCTCCCTTCTCCATCGCAGACGGAGTATACGGGTCTACCTTCTTCGTAGCCACTGGATTTCACGGCCTACACGTAATCATTGGCTCCACATTCCTCCTAATCTGCCTCCTACGCCTCATTAAATTCCACTTTACACCAAACCATCACTTTGGTTTCGAAGCAGCAGCCTGATACTGACACTTTGTAGACGTCGTATGACTATTCCTATATATCTCTATTTACTGATGAGGATCCTGCTCTTCTAGTATACTAATTACAATCGACTTCCAATCCTTAAAATCTGGTTCAAACCCAGAGAAGAGCAATAAACATAATCACATTTATAATCACCCTATCCATAACCCTAAGCATCGCCCTAACCATACTAAACCTATGACTGGCCCAAACGAACCCAGACTCAGAAAAACTATCCCCATACGAATGCGGCTTTGACCCATTAGGATCCGCTCGACTACCATTCTCCATTCGATTCTTCCTAGTAGCAATCCTATTCCTACTGTTCGACCTAGAAATTGCCCTACTCCTACCTCTTCCATGAGCCACCCAACTCCAAGCCCCAACCACTACACTAACATGAGCCTCAGTCCTTATCCTACTCCTCACCCTAGGTCTAGTGTACGAATGAACCCAAGGAGGGCTAGAATGGGCCGAATAACAGAAAGTTAGTCTAACCAAGACAGTTGATTTCGACTCAACAGATTATAGCCACAACCCTATAACTTTCTTAATGACCCTCCTACACCTAAGCTTCTACTCAGCCTTCTCCCTAAGCGCCTTAGGCCTAGCCTTCCACCGAACCCACCTAATCTCAGCCTTACTATGCTTAGAGGGCATGATATTGTCTATATATGTAGCCCTGTCAATATGACCCATCCAAACACAAATAACATCCGCCACCATACTACCAATACTTATACTAACATTCTCAGCCTGCGAAGCAGGAACGGGGCTCGCCCTACTAGTAGCCTCAACACGCACCCACGGTTCAGACCACCTCCACAACTTTAACCTCCTAAAATGCTAAAAATCATCATACCAACTATTATACTCCTTCCCATGACCATATCCTCACCCAGCAAGTACCTTTGGGCTAATACCACAACACACAGCATATTAATTGCCGCCATTAGCCTACAGCTATTCACCCCAACATACTACCCAAACAAAAACCTATCTCACTGGACTGCTATCGACCAAATCTCTTCACCACTACTAGTCCTATCATGTTGACTCCTGCCTCTGATGCTAATGGCAAGTCAAAACCATCTAGAACAAGAACCAACCAACCGCAAACGAATCTTCATCACAACAATCATTCTAGCTCAACTATTCATCCTATCAGCCTTCTCAGCCTCGGAACTCATACTATTCTACATTGCTTTTGAAGCAACCCTAATCCCCACATTAATCCTCATCACCCGATGAGGAAACCAACCAGAACGACTTAAAGCCGGAATCTACCTACTGTTCTACACGCTTGCCAGCTCACTCCCCCTACTAATCGCCATCCTGCACCTACACAACCAAACTGGCACATTATACTTCCCAATACTTAAACTATCCCACCCAACCATCACACACTCCTGAACGGGCCTAGCAGCCAGCTTAGCCCTTCTCGTAGCATTCATGGTCAAAGCTCCACTATACGGACTACACCTATGACTGCCTAAAGCTCATGTAGAGGCCCCAATTGCCGGCTCAATGCTTCTCGCAGCCCTGCTCTTAAAACTGGGAGGCTACGGCATCATACGAGTCACTATCCTAGTAAACCCATCCCTAAACAACCTGCACTACCCATTCATCACCCTCTCTCTATGGGGAGCGCTCATAACTAGTGCCATCTGCCTACGACAAATCGACCTAAAGTCACTAATCGCTTACTCATCAGTAAGCCACATAGGCCTTGTCATCGCCGCAACTATAATCCAAACCCAATGAGCATTCTCAGGAGCAATGATCCTAATAATTTCACACGGACTAACCTCATCCATACTATTCTGCCTAGCCAACACAAACTACGAACGCACCCACAGCCGAATTCTACTACTAACACGAGGCATCCAGCCCCTACTCCCATTAATAGCCATCTGATGACTTTTAGCCAACCTAACAAACATGGCACTACCCCCCACAACTAACCTTATAGCAGAACTAACCATTGTAATCGCCCTGTTCAACTGATCCTCCCTAACAATCATCCTAACAGGCATTGCAATCCTCCTAACTGCCTCATACACCCTATACATACTAACAATGACACAACGAGGAGCACTCCCATCCCACATCACATCAATCCAAAACTCCTCCACACGAGAGCATCTTCTTATAGCCCTACACATAATCCCAATAGCCCTCCTCATCTTAAAGCCAGAGCTAATCTCCGGCATCCCAGTATGCAAGTATAGTTTCAACCCAAACATTAGACCGTGACTCTAAAGATAGAAGTTAAAACCTTCTTACCTGCCGAGGGGAGGTTTAACCAACAAGAACTGCTAATTCTTGCATCTGAGTCTAAAACCTCAGCCCCCTTACTTTCAAAGGATAATAGCAATCCAATGGTCTTAGGAACCACGTATCTTGGTGCAAATCCAAGTGAAAGAATGGACCTACCACTAACCCTAAACACATTATTCACACTATTAACCCTAACAACCCTAACTACTCCAATCATTTTCCCACTATTATCAGACAGCCTCAAAAACACTCCCAACACCATCACACAAACAGTCAAAGCCTCATTTCTAATCAGCTTAGTCCCAATAACAATCCACATCCACTCAGGTATGGAAGGCCTGGTCTCCTCATGAGAATGAAAATTCATCATAAACTTCAAAATCCCAATCAGCCTTAAACTAGACTTTTACTCCCTTACATTCTTCCCAATTGCCCTATTCGTGTCATGGTCAATCCTGCAATTCGCAACATGATACATGGCCTCAGACCCACACATCACAAAATTCTTCACCTTCCTCCTACTGTTCCTAATTACCATGCTAATCCTAATCATCGCCAATAACCTATTTGTCCTGTTCATTGGATGAGAAGGAGTAGGGATCATATCCTTCCTCCTGATCAGCTGATGACACGGACGAGCAGAAGCCAACACCGCCGCCCTACAAGCAGTGCTTTACAACCGAATCGGAGACATTGGCCTCATCCTTTGCATAGCATGACTAGCCTATACCATAAACACCTGAGAACTCCAACAATTCCCCTCCACTTCACAGACCCCAACCTTACCCCTCCTAGGGCTGATCCTGGCAGCAACAGGCAAATCCGCTCAATTTGGATTACACCCATGACTCCCATCCGCAATAGAAGGCCCAACCCCAGTCTCAGCCTTACTACACTCAAGCACTATAGTAGTGGCCGGAATCTTCCTACTAATCCGAACCCACCCACTATTCCACAACAACCAAACAGCCCTCTCTCTCTGCCTTTGCCTGGGAGCCCTCTCCACCCTATTTGCAGCCACATGTGCCCTCACACAGAACGACATCAAAAAAATTATCGCCTTCTCCACCTCAAGTCAGCTAGGCCTAATAATAGTCACTATTGGATTAAACCTTCCACAACTAGCCTTCCTACACATCTCAACCCACGCATTCTTCAAGGCCATGCTATTCCTCTGCTCAGGCTCCATCATCCACAGCCTCAACGGAGAACAAGACATCCGAAAAATAGGAGGCCTCCAAAAAATGCTCCCAACAACCACCTCATGTCTCACTATCGGTAACCTAGCACTAATAGGAACCCCATTCCTAGCAGGATTTTACTCAAAGGACCAAATCATCGAAAACCTAAACACCTCATACCTAAACTCATGAGCCCTGCTCCTAACCCTGCTAGCCACATCATTCACCGCGGTCTATACAATCCGCATGACCGTTCTAGTCCAAAGCGGCTTCACCCGAATCCCTCCCCTAACCTCAATAAACGAAAACAACCCTGCAGTAATCCGCCCAATCACCCGACTAGCACTAGGAAGCATCACAGCTGGTTTAATCATTACCTCATACATCCTACCAACAAAAACACCACCCACAACCATACCCACATCAATCAAAATAACGGCCCTAGTAGTAACAGCCCTAGGAATCGCCCTAGCACTCGAACTATCAAAAATAGCCCAAACCCTAATCCTGACCAAACAAAACCCATTCTACAACTTCTCAATCTCCCTAGGCTATTTCAACCTACTAACCCACCGATCAAGCGTAACAAACCTATTATCAGGAGGACAAAACATCGCCTCACACCTCATAGACCTTTCCTGATACAAGCTATTAGGCCCAGAAGGCCTAGCCAATATGCAGTCAACAACATCCAAAACCGCTACCACATTCCACCAAGGCCTAATCAAAGCCTACCTAGGGTCCTTTGCCCTATCCATCCTAATCATCATTATTTCCACATACAGAAAACTTAATGGCCCCAAATCTTCGTAAAAACCACCCCCTACTAAAAGTCATCAACGACGCCCTAATTGACCTACCAACACCATCAAATATCTCATCATGATGAAACTTTGGATCCCTACTGGGTGTTTGCCTAGCCACACAAATCGTCACAGGACTACTGCTAGCCATACACTACACAGCAGACACCTCCCTAGCCTTCTCCTCCGTCACCCACATATGCCGAGACGTCCAATTCGGCTGACTAATCCGAAACCTCCACGCAAACGGAGCTTCATTCTTCTTCATCTGCATCTACCTTCACATCGGCCGAGGCTTCTACTACGGCTCATACTTAAACAAAGAAACCTGAAACGTAGGGGTCATCCTCCTACTCACCCTCATAGCAACAGCCTTCGTAGGATACGTCCTGCCATGAGGACAAATATCATTCTGAGGAGCCACAGTCATCACGAACCTATTCTCAGCCATCCCCTACATCGGACAAACACTAGTTGAATGAGCATGAGGCGGATTCTCAGTAGACAACCCCACACTCACTCGATTCTTCGCTATCCACTTCCTACTACCATTCGTCATTGTAGGATTAACACTAGTCCACCTCACCCTCCTACACGAAACCGGATCAAACAATCCACTAGGTATCCCATCAGACTGCGACAAAATCCCATTCCACCCCTACTACTCCACAAAAGACATCGTAGGGTTCGCACTAATATTTATCCCCCTCGCCAGCCTAGCTCTATTCTTACCCAACCTGCTAGGAGACCCAGAAAACTTCACACCAGCCAACCCACTAGCCACACCCCCTCACATCAAACCCGAATGATACTTCCTATTCGCCTACGCCATCCTACGATCCATCCCAAACAAACTAGGAGGAGTCCTGGCCCTAGCCGCCTCCGTCCTAGTACTATTTCTCATGCCCCTCCTGCACACATCCAAACTACGTTCAATAACATTCCGCCCACTGTCACAAATTCTGTTTTGAACACTAGTAGCAAACCTTCTAGTACTAACCTGAGTAGGCAGCCAGCCAGTTGAACACCCATTCATCATCATTGGCCAACTAGCCTCATTTACCTACTTCACTATCATTCTAGTCCTCTTCCCAATTGTTTCCATCGTAGAAAACAAAATACTCAAACTCTAATACTCTAATAGTTTATTAAAACATTGGTCTTGTAAGCCAAAGATTGAAGACTCAACCTCTTCTTAGAGTTTCCCCCCCCCCCTCCAAAAATTTTCGGCCGCGCCGGAAAGAATTAAAGAAAAGGGCCCCTCCAAAAATTTTCGGCCGCGCCGGAAAGAATTAAAGAAAAGGGCCCCTCCAAAAATTTTCGGCCGCGCCGGAAAGAATTAAAGAAAAGGGCCCCTCCAAAAATTTTCGGCCGCGCCGGAAAGAATTAAAGAAAAGGGCCCCTCCAAAAATTTTCGGCCGCGCCGGAAAGAATTAAAGAAAAGGGCCCCTCCAAAAATTTTCGGCCGCGCCGGAAAGAATTAAAGAAAAGGGCCCCTCCAAAAATTTTCGGCCGCGCCGGAAAAAAATTAAAGAAAAGGCCCCCCCCCCCCTTACCCCCCCCGCGGCTTTTTCATATTACTTAAGGTATGTATTGCGCCACATTAATTTATTATCCCCATCAGGCACTACATTAATGTAGGATATTCCACCCAAAGACCAACCTCACCTCCAACCCCCGCCCAACATTTTCTCCAAATAGATAATGTGCGAGCAGTCACACCACCCCCCCATTTTTGCTTCAGGTACCATCACACCCAGCTAACCCGACCAACATCACACTACAAGCGTCACCCGAGATCGACAGTCTCTACAACGTACCTAACAACCAGCCCCGGATACGAGGGAATGTCCCAGCGCACCTTTGAATTCACGAGGTCATACAATTCGCCCACCTCCTAAAGCAAGCCTCTCGACCAACAGCTTTCAAGCGCTCACAAGCCAGAGAACCTGGTTATCTATTAACCGTGCTCCTCACGAGAACCGAGCTACTCAACGTCAGTTATACCCACGTCCCTTGTCTTGAGCCCATACTTTCCCTCTTACCCTCGAGGCCCTACTTGCTCTTTTGCGCCACCCGTGGTAACTTCAGGACCATAAACTGCCTCGCCCTCTCTACTTGCTCTTCACAGATACAAGTGCTGGGGATGGACGCTCCTCATTTCCTCTCGTTATCGCGACATTTCCTTTCTCTTTCTCTTCTCTTCTTCTGGGGGCGTCTTCAATATGCCCTTCCAGTGCGTAGCAGGAGATATCTTCCTCTTGACGTGAGCATCACATTACCGGCGAGCTACCTGCCGACCACCTGTAAGCCCATAGTGTCATGGTTGAAGGATAAGGTCGTCGCAAACTTGACACTGATGCACTTTAGCCTCATTCATGAAACCCGCGCTTTTTACCTCTTAAGCCATTGAATAATGCAATGGTCACCGGACATAACTATTTTATTCTCACTTTGCTGAGACTTATACCTAAACCCATCATTTCACCCCCAAAATTTATTCACTTCATTTTTTATCGTGTAATTTTCATCAAAACAAACAAATAATTAACTATATATCCCTATATTATTCATGCAACCAAATTACACACCCCCCCACAACCTCAGAAAGAAAGGAATTAAACCTCCATCACCAACTCCCAAAGCTGGCATTTTAGACTAAACTACTTTCTGACACAACCCTAGACAGCCCGAATAGCCCCCCGAGACAACCCCCCGCACAAGCTCTAGAACCACAAACAAAGTTAACAACAACCCCCATCCACCCACCAAGAACAACCCAACCCCACACGAATAAAACATAGCCACCCCACTAAAATCCAACCGTCCTACCAATAAACCACCACTATCAACCGTCCCCCCATCAACTAAAACCACAGAAGTACCTAGCACAACAGCACCAGCTCCAACAACTAACCCAATCCCCAATCCATACCCAACAACCCCCCAATCTACCCAAGCCTCAGGATAAGGATCCGCCGCCAATGAAACCGAATAAACAAACACCACCAACATCCCCCCCAAATACACTATAACAAGCACCAAAGACATGAAAGAAGCACCCAAACTAACCAACCAACCACAGCCAGCAATAGACGCCACGACCAACCCAACCACTCCATAATAAGGGGATGGATTAGAAGCAACCGCCAGCCCACCCAGAACAAAACAAAGCCCTATAAACAGAACAAACTTCATCATAATTCCCGCCCAGCCTCTACCTGGGATCTGCAGCCTGAAAAACTGCCGTTATCCTTTAACTACAGGAACTACTCCATTCAACATCACCACCAACATCACTTTTTATACTTCATTTTCACCATACCAACTATTCCCCCCCCCCCCTTACCCCCCCCGCGGCTTTTTCATATTACTTAAGGTATGTATTGCGCCACATTAATTTATTATCCCCATCAGGCACTACATTAATGTAGGATATTCCACCCAAAGACCAACCTCACCTCCAACCCCCGCCCAACATTTTCTCCAAATAGATAATGTGCGAGCAGTCACACCACCCCCCCATTTTTGCTTCAGGTACCATCACACCCAGCTAACCCGACCAACATCACACTACAAGCGTCACCCGAGATCGACAGTCTCTACAACGTACCTAACAACCAGCCCCGGATACGAGGGAATGTCCCAGCGCACCTTTGAATTCACGAGGTCATACAATTCGCCCACCTCCTAAAGCAAGCCTCTCGACCAACAGCTTTCAAGCGCTCACAAGCCAGAGAACCTGGTTATCTATTAACCGTGCTCCTCACGAGAACCGAGCTACTCAACGTCAGTTATACCCACGTCCCTTGTCTTGAGCCCATACTTTCCCTCTTACCCTCGAGGCCCTACTTGCTCTTTTGCGCCACCCGTGGTAACTTCAGGACCATAAACTGCCTCGCCCTCTCTACTTGCTCTTCACAGATACAAGTGCTGGGGATGGACGCTCCTCATTTCCTCTCGTTATCGCGACATTTCCTTTCTCTTTCTCTTCTCTTCTTCTGGGGGCGTCTTCAATATGCCCTTCCAGTGCGTAGCAGGAGATATCTTCCTCTTGACGTGAGCATCACATTACCGGCGAGCTACCTGCCGACCACCTGTAAGCCCATAGTGTCATGGTTGAAGGATAAGGTCGTCGCAAACTTGACACTGATGCACTTTAGCCTCATTCATGAAACCCGCGCTTTTTACCTCTTAAGCCATTGAATAATGCAATGGTCACCGGACATAACTATTTTATTCTCACTTTGCTGAGACTTATACCTAAACCCATCATTTCACCCCCAAAATTTATTCACTTCATTTTTTATCGTGTAATTTTCATCAAAACAAACAAATAATTAACTATATATCCCTATATTATTCATGCAACCAAATTACACACCCACCACTACGACACTTAACCCAAACTTACCTGCCTTTTTTTGGACAAAAAACCAAACAAAAACAACACATCACCACTCACCAAACCAAACCCACCTAAGTCTTTGTAGCTTACAAAAAGCATGACACTGAAGATGTCAAGACGGCAGCCACACGCACCCAAAGACAAAAGACTTAGTCCTAACCTTACTGTTGGTTGTTGCTAAATATATACATGCAAGTATCCGCGCTCCAGTGTAGATGCCCTGGGTACCCTAAATTTAGGTCGACAGGAGCGGGTATCAGGCACACCCATCACCGTAGCCCAAAACGCCTTGCAATTGCCACACCCCCACGGGTATTCAGCAGTAATTAATATTAAGCAATGAGTGCAAACTTGACTTAGTTATAGCAAGCTAAGGGTCGGTAAATCCTGTGCCAGCCACCGCGGTCATACAGGAGACCCAAATCAACATTACTTAACGGCGTAAAGAGTGGTCACATGTTATCCAAGTAGCTAAGATTAAAAGGCAGCTGAGCCGTAGAAAGCCAAAGATGCCCATAAGGCCCCTACTTAAAGAAGATCTTAGAACAACGATTTATTGAAGCCCACGAAAGCCAGGGCCCAAACTGGGATTAGATACCCCACTATGCCTGGCCCTAAATCTTGATGCTCGATCTTACCGGAGCATCCGCCCGAGAACTACGAGCACAAACGCTTAAAACTCTAAGGACTTGGCGGTGCCCCAAACCCACCTAGAGGAGCCTGTTCTATAATCGATGATCCACGATACACCTTACCATTCCTTGCAACAGTTCAGCCTATATACCGCCGTCGCCAGCCCACCCACCCTGAAGGACCAACAGTGGACGCAATAGCCCTACAACGCTAATACGACAGGTCAAGGTATAGCCTATGGAATGGGAGCAATGGGCTACATTTTCTAGACTAGAACATACGGCAAAGGGACATGAAACTATCCCTGGAAGGCGGATTTAGCAGTAAAGAGAGACAATCGAGCCCTCTTTAAGCCGGCTCTGGGACACGTACATACCGCCCGTCACCCTCCTCAAAAGCGACCCCCCCCCCCCCATAAATTAATAAGTTGATCAGCCAAAGAGGAGGTAAGTCGTAACAAGGTAAGTGTACCGGAAGGTGCACTTAGAACACCAAGACGTAGCCTTAAATTAAAGCACTCAGCTTACACCTGAGAGATATCTGCTAACATCAGATCGTCTTGAATGCCAAACTCTAGCCCAACCTACATGACCCGGAATAACAAAGCTACTTCCAACACCCAACTAAAGCATTTATTAGTCCCAGTATAGGCGATAGAAAAGACACCATTGGAGCGATAGAGACCACGTACCGTAAGGGAAAGATGAAATAGCAATGAAAACTAAGCTAAAAACAGCAAAGATCAACCCTTGTACCTTTTGCATCATGGTCTAGCAAGAAAAACCAAGCAAAATGAATTTAAGTTTGCCACCCCGAAACCCAAGCGAGCTACTTGCGAGCAGCTATTATGAGCGAACCCGTCTCTGTTGCAAAAGAGTGGGATGACTTGCTAGTAGAGGTGAAAAGCCAATCGAGCTGGGTGATAGCTGGTTGCCTGTGAAATGAATCTTAGTTCACTCTTAATTCTTCTCCAAGGAACCTACAAACCCCAATGAAGCGAATTAAGGGCTATTTAAAGGAGGTACAGCTCCTTTAAAAAAGAATACAATCTCCACGAGCGGATAAACAACAAACCTGCAAAACCTACTGTGGGCCTTTAAGCAGCCATCAACAAAGAGTGCGTTAAAGCTCTGCACCTTAAAAATATAAAAACCACGTGACTCCCTCCCCACTAACGGGCTAACCTATAGAACAATAGGAGAATTAATGCTAGAATGAGTAACCAGGGTCCTCCCTCTTAGACGCAAGCTTACATCAGTACATTATTAACAAGCCACCAATATACGACAAATCAAACAAGCAGAGTATTAAACACTTTGTTAACCCGACATAGGAGCGTCCATTAAGAAAGATTAAAACCTGTAAAAGGAACTAGGCAAACCCGTCAAGGCCCGACTGTTTACCAAAAACATAGCCTTCAGCCAACCCACAGACAAGTATTGAAGGTGATGCCTGCCCGGTGACTATGTTCAACGGCCGCGGTATCCTAACCGTGCAAAGGTAGCGCAATCAATTGTCCCATAAATCGGGACCCGTATGAATGGCTAAACGAGGTCTTAACTGTCTCTTACAGGCAATCGGTGAAATTGATCTCCCTGTGCAAAAGCAGGGATAAACCCATAAGACGAGAAGACCCTGTGGAACTTTAAAAACAGCAACCACCCCAAAATACATACACCCCCACCCCGGGTCTTACTTATCCATTGGGACGATGGTCTGCATTTTTTCGGTTGGGGCGACCTTGGAGCAAAACAAAACCTCCAAACATGGGACAACACCTCCAGACTAAGAGCCACTACTCAAAGTGCTAATAGCCACCAGATCCAATATAATTGATCAATGGACCAAGCTACCCCAGGGATAACAGCGCAATCTCCTCCGAGAGTCCATATCGACGGGGAGGTTTACGACCTCGATGTTGGATCAGGACATCCTAGTGGTGCAGCCGCTACTAAGGGTTCGTTTGTTCAACGATTAACAGTCCTACGTGATCTGAGTTCAGACCGGAGTAATCCAGGTCGGTTTCTATCTATGAACAACTCTTCCCAGTACGAAAGGATAGGAAAAGTGGGGCCAATACCACAAGCAAGCCCCCGCCTTAAGTAATGAAACCAACTAAATTACGAAAAGCTATCACACCCACCCACGTCCTAGAAAAGGACAAGCTAGCGTGGCAGAGCTCGGCAAATGCAAAAGGCTTAAGTCCTTTAACTCAGAGGTTCAAATCCTCTCCCTAGCTTACCAACCCCCATATGACCAACTACCCACTTCTAACCAGCCTAATCATAGCCACTTCCTATGCCCTCCCCATTCTAATTGCAGTAGCCTTCCTCACACTAGTAGAACGTAAAATCCTAAGTTACATGCAAGGACGAAAGGGCCCAAATGTCGTAGGCCCATTCGGACTACTACAACCCTTGGCAGACGGGGTGAAACTATTCATCAAAGAACCGATCCGCCCATCAACATCTTCCCCAATCCTATTCACCACAACTCCAATACTAGCCCTTCTCCTAGCGATTTCAATTTGAACCCCACTCCCACTACCATTCTCTCTCGCAGACCTCAACCTAGGCCTACTCTTTCTCCTAGCCATATCTAGCCTAGCCGTATACTCTATTCTATGATCAGGATGAGCCTCCAACTCAAAATATGCCCTAATTGGAGCACTACGAGCAGTAGCCCAAACCATCTCGTATGAAGTCACCCTAGCAATTATCCTACTCTCCATCATCCTACTCAGCGGAAATTACAACCTAAGCACTCTCGCAACCACCCAAGAACCCCTGTACCTTATCTTCTCATGCTGGCCACTAGCCATAATATGATACGTATCCACACTAGCCGAGACAAACCGAGCCCCATTTGACCTTACAGAGGGGGAGTCAGAACTAGTCTCTGGCTTCAACGTGGAATATGCAGCAGGACCATTCGCTTTATTCTTCCTAGCCGAATACGCCAACATCATGCTAATAAACACACTAACTACCATCTTATTCTTCAACCCAAGCTTCCTAAACCCTCCGCAAGAACTATTCCCTGTGATTCTAGCCACAAAAGTCCTCCTACTATCTGCTGGTTTCCTATGAGTCCGTGCTTCATATCCGCGCTTCCGATACGACCAGCTAATACACCTTCTATGAAAAAACTTCCTCCCACTCACACTGGCGATATGCTTGTGACACACCAGCATATCAATCTGTTACGCTGGACTTCCCCCCTACCTAAGAACCATAAAAGGAAATGTGCCTGAACGTCCCAAAGGGTCACTATGATAAAGTGAACATAGAGGTATACCAGCCCTCTCATTTCCTAACTTAGAAAAACAGGAATCGAACCTGCACTAAAGGGATCAAAACCCTCCATACTCCCATTATATTACTTTCTAGTAGGGTCAGCTAACAAAGCTATCGGGCCCATACCCCGAAAATGATGGTTTAACCCCTTCCCCTACTAATGAACCCACAAGCAAAATTAATTTTCGCAATCAGCCTGTTTATAGGGACTGCCATCACAATCTCGAGCAACCACTGAATAATAGCCTGGGCCGGCCTTGAAATCAACACCCTAGCAATCCTGCCACTGATCTCAAAATCCCACCATCCACGAGCCATTGAAGCCGCAACCAAGTACTTCCTTACCCAAGCAACTGCCTCCGCACTAGTCTTATTTTCCAGCATAACCAATGCATGGCACACCGGACAATGGGACATCACCCAACTAACCCATCCAATATCGTGCCTCATCCTAACCTCCGCCCTAGCAATAAAACTAGGACTAGTCCCATTTCATTTCTGATTCCCAGAAGTCCTCCAAGGGTCCCCACTTACCACAGGCCTCCTCCTATCAACAATGATAAAATTACCCCCTATCTCACTGCTATTCATAACATCACCCTCACTAAACCCTACTCTGCTAGCCTGCATAGCAATCATATCTGCCGCTCTGGGAGGATGAATAGGACTAAACCAAACACAAATCCGAAAAATCCTAGCCTTCTCCTCCATCTCCCATCTAGGATGGATAACAATCATTATCTCGTACAACCCTAAACTAACCTTACTTAATTTTTACCTCTACACACTAATAACAATAGCAGTATTCCTAACTTTAAACACAATTAAAGTCTCAAAACTATCAACCCTAATAACTGCATGGACAAAGGTACCAGCACTAAACGCCATACTACTACTAACAATACTCTCTATAGCAGGACTGCCCCCATTAACAGGTTTCCTCCCAAAATGACTTATCATCCAAGAGCTAACTAAACAAGACATAATCCCAATAGCAACTTCAATCTCCCTCCTATCACTCCTAAGCCTATTCTTCTATCTTCGCCTAGCATACTGTGCAACAATCACACTACCCCCACACACCACCAACCACATTAAACAATGACATACTAACAAACCAACCAGCACCTTAATTGCCATCCTAATCACCATATCAACTGCACTCCTACCGGTTTCACCACTAATCACCACTATTATTTAAGAAACTTAGGATCACTTAAACCGAAGGCCTTCAAAGCCTTAAACAAGAGTTAAACCCTCTTAGTTTCTGCTAAGATCCGCAGGATGCTACCCCACATCTCCTGAATGCAACCCAGGTACTTTAATTAAGCTAGGACCTTACAACCCAACTAGGTAGATGGGCTTCGATCCCACAACAATATAGTTAACAGCTACATGCCCTAACCAACAGGCTTCTACCTAAGACTTCGGCGCAATCAATACGCATCTGCGAGTTTGCAACCCGCCGTGAATTTCACCACAAAGCCGATAAGAAGAGGAATTGAACCTCTGTAAAAAGGACTACAGCCTAACGCTTATACACTCAGCCATCTTACCTGTGACATTCATTAACCGATGATTATTCTCAACCAACCACAAAGATATCGGTACCCTATACCTAATTTTCGGCGCATGGGCCGGAATAGTGGGCACCTCACTAAGCCTTCTCATCCGAGCAGAACTAGGCCAACCAGGAGCCCTGCTCGGAGACGACCAAATCTACAACGTGATCGTTACAGCACATGCTTTCGTAATAATCTTCTTTATAGTTATACCAATTATGATCGGGGGCTTCGGCAACTGACTAGTCCCCCTAATAATTGGGGCCCCAGACATAGCATTCCCACGAATGAACAACATAAGCTTCTGACTTCTACCACCCTCTTTCCTCCTTCTCCTGGCTTCCTCCACAGTCGAGGCAGGAGCAGGTACGGGCTGAACAGTGTACCCCCCATTAGCCGGCAACTTAGCCCATGCTGGAGCTTCAGTTGACCTAGCCATCTTCTCCCTTCACCTAGCTGGAATCTCATCAATTCTGGGCGCAATCAACTTTATCACCACAGCAATTAACATAAAACCACCAGCCCTCTCCCAATACCAAACCCCCCTATTTGTCTGATCAGTACTTATCACAGCAGTCCTACTGCTTCTCTCCCTCCCTGTACTCGCTGCCGGAATCACTATACTACTAACCGACCGCAACCTAAATACCACTTTCTTTGACCCGGCAGGAGGAGGAGACCCAGTACTTTATCAACACCTATTCTGATTCTTCGGACACCCTGAAGTCTACATCCTCATTCTACCAGGATTCGGAATCATCTCCCACGTCGTAACCTACTACTCAGGAAAAAAAGAACCTTTCGGTTATATAGGAATGGTATGAGCTATACTTTCCATCGGGTTCCTAGGATTTATCGTTTGGGCCCACCATATATTCACAGTAGGCATGGACGTAGACACCCGAGCATACTTCACATCAGCCACTATAATCATCGCCATCCCAACTGGCATTAAAGTATTCAGCTGACTAGCAACACTCCACGGAGGCATTATCAAATGAGACCCACCCATACTATGGGCCCTAGGATTCATCTTCCTATTCACCATCGGGGGCCTAACAGGGATCGTTTTAGCAAACTCTTCACTAGACATTGCTCTGCACGATACCTACTATGTAGTAGCTCACTTCCACTATGTACTATCAATAGGAGCAGTATTCGCAATTCTAGCCGGATTCACACACTGATTCCCACTATTCACCGGGTACACTCTACATTCCACATGAGCCAAAATCCACTTCGGAGTAATATTTGTAGGCGTTAACCTCACCTTCTTCCCACAACACTTCCTTGGCCTAGCTGGCATGCCACGTCGATACTCAGACTACCCAGACGCCTACACACTATGAAACACCATCTCATCAGTAGGTTCCCTAATCTCTATAACAGCCGTAATCATGCTAGTATTCATCATCTGAGAAGCCTTCGCATCCAAACGCAAAGCTTTCCAACCAGAACTTACAAGCACAAATATCGAATGAATCTACGGTTGCCCACCCCCATTCCACACCTTTGAAGAACCAGCCTTTGTCCAAGTACAAGAAAGGAAGGACTCGAACCCTCATATGTTGGTTTCAAGCCAACCGCATAAAACCACTTATGCTTCTTTCTCATAGAGACGCTAGTAAAACGATTACATAGCCTTGTCAAGGCTATATTGCAGGTGAAAACCCTGTGCGCCTCAAAATATGGCCAACCACTCACAACTTAATTTCCAAGACGCCTCATCACCAATTATAGAAGAACTGATACAATTCCACGACCACGCCATAATAGTGGCCCTAGCCATCTGCAGCTTGGTCCTCTATCTACTGACTCTAATACTAACAGGTAAACTCTCATCAAATACAGTTGATGCACAGGCGATCGAACTAGTATGAACAATCCTACCAGCCATAGTACTAATCACCCTAGCCCTGCCATCCCTGCGCATCCTATACATGATGGATGAAGTCAACCAACCAGACCTCACTCTAAAAGCCATTGGACACCAATGGTACTGATCCTACGAGTACACCGACTTCAAAGACCTAACATTCGACTCCTACATAACACCAACATCAGAGCTCCCACTAGGACACTTTCGACTTCTAGAAGTAGACCACCGTGTTATCGTCCCAATAAACTCTACCATCCGAGTTATTGTCACCGCTGACGACGTCCTGCACTCATGAGCTGTACCAAGCCTAGGCGTCAAAACGGATGCAATCCCAGGACGACTAAACCAAACTTCCTTCCTAGCAAACCGACCAGGAGTATTCTACGGACAATGCTCAGAGATCTGCGGAGCAAACCACAGCTTCATACCAATCGTAGTAGAGTCCACACCACTTGACAACTTCGAAAACTGATCTTCTCTACTATCTTCCTAATCATTAAGAAGCTATGAAACAGCGTTAGCCTTTTAAGCTAGAGAAAGAGGGACGCTAACCCTCCTTAATGACATGCCACAACTCAACCCAAATCCATGATTTTTTATCATACTAACCTCATGACTAACATTTTCAATAATCATCCAACCTAAAATCCTATCCATAACATCCCCAAACCCACCACTCAACAAGACCACTACCACCACCCCTACTACCCCATGAACTTGACCATGAACCTAAGTTTCTTCGACCAATTCTCAAGTCCATCCCTACTGGGCATTCCACTAATCCTCATCTCAATCACTTTCCCAGCCCTACTACTACCGTCACAAAACAACCGCTGGGTGACGAGCCGTCTATCCACCCTACAACTATGAGCGGTCAACCTCATCACAAAGCAACTAATAATACCACTGAACAAAAAAGGACACAAATGAGCCCTAATCCTAACCTCATTAATGGTATTCCTCCTACTAATCAACCTTCTAGGCCTATTGCCCTACACATTCACTCCAACCACCCAACTATCCATGAGCCTAGCCCTAGCCTTCCCACTATGACTAGCCACCCTCCTCACAGGGTTACGCAACCAACCTTCAACTACCCTAGGGCACCTGCTACCAGAAGGCACTCCAACACCGCTGATCCCAGCACTGGTCTTAATTGAAACAACAAGCCTTCTAATTCGTCCTATTGCGCTAGGAGTACGACTAACAGCCAACCTCACAGCAGGACACCTTTTAATCCAACTTATTTCTACCGCCACGATCGCCTTACTATCGACCATACCTATGGTCTCCCTACTAACATTCCTAATCCTGCTGCTACTAACCATCCTGGAAGTAGCCGTAGCCATGATCCAGGCCTACGTCTTTGTCCTCCTACTCAGCCTCTACCTCCAAGAAAACATCTAACACAATGGCACACCAAGCACACTCCTACCACATAGTAGATCCAAGCCCATGACCCATCTTCGGAGCAGCCGCCGCCCTACTAACCACGTCCGGCCTAACCATATGATTCCACTACCACTCCCCACAACTACTTGCCATTGGCCTATTATCAACCACCCTAGTCATATTCCAATGATGACGAGACATTGTACGCGAAAGCACATTCCAAGGTCACCACACTCCCACCGTCCAAAAAGGGCTACGATACGGCATAGTCCTGTTCATCACATCAGAAGCTTTCTTCTTCCTAGGCTTCTTCTGAGCCTTCTTCCACTCAAGCCTAGCCCCAACCCCAGAACTAGGAGGACAATGACCACCAGCAGGAATCAAACCCTTGAACCCCATAGAAGTACCGCTACTAAACACTGCCATCCTACTAGCTTCAGGAATCACCGTCACATGAGCCCATCACGCTATCATAGAGGCCCGCCGAAAACAAGCAATCTATGCTCTCACCTTAACTGTCCTCCTAGGATTCTACTTTACCGCACTACAAGCCATAGAATACTACGAAGCTCCCTTCTCCATCGCAGACGGAGTATACGGGTCTACCTTCTTCGTAGCCACTGGATTTCACGGCCTACACGTAATCATTGGCTCCACATTCCTCCTAATCTGCCTCCTACGCCTCATTAAATTCCACTTTACACCAAACCATCACTTTGGTTTCGAAGCAGCAGCCTGATACTGACACTTTGTAGACGTCGTATGACTATTCCTATATATCTCTATTTACTGATGAGGATCCTGCTCTTCTAGTATACTAATTACAATCGACTTCCAATCCTTAAAATCTGGTTCAAACCCAGAGAAGAGCAATAAACATAATCACATTTATAATCACCCTATCCATAACCCTAAGCATCGCCCTAACCATACTAAACCTATGACTGGCCCAAACGAACCCAGACTCAGAAAAACTATCCCCATACGAATGCGGCTTTGACCCATTAGGATCCGCTCGACTACCATTCTCCATTCGATTCTTCCTAGTAGCAATCCTATTCCTACTGTTCGACCTAGAAATTGCCCTACTCCTACCTCTTCCATGAGCCACCCAACTCCAAGCCCCAACCACTACACTAACATGAGCCTCAGTCCTTATCCTACTCCTCACCCTAGGTCTAGTGTACGAATGAACCCAAGGAGGGCTAGAATGGGCCGAATAACAGAAAGTTAGTCTAACCAAGACAGTTGATTTCGACTCAACAGATTATAGCCACAACCCTATAACTTTCTTAATGACCCTCCTACACCTAAGCTTCTACTCAGCCTTCTCCCTAAGCGCCTTAGGCCTAGCCTTCCACCGAACCCACCTAATCTCAGCCTTACTATGCTTAGAGGGCATGATATTGTCTATATATGTAGCCCTGTCAATATGACCCATCCAAACACAAATAACATCCGCCACCATACTACCAATACTTATACTAACATTCTCAGCCTGCGAAGCAGGAACGGGGCTCGCCCTACTAGTAGCCTCAACACGCACCCACGGTTCAGACCACCTCCACAACTTTAACCTCCTAAAATGCTAAAAATCATCATACCAACTATTATACTCCTTCCCATGACCATATCCTCACCCAGCAAGTACCTTTGGGCTAATACCACAACACACAGCATATTAATTGCCGCCATTAGCCTACAGCTATTCACCCCAACATACTACCCAAACAAAAACCTATCTCACTGGACTGCTATCGACCAAATCTCTTCACCACTACTAGTCCTATCATGTTGACTCCTGCCTCTGATGCTAATGGCAAGTCAAAACCATCTAGAACAAGAACCAACCAACCGCAAACGAATCTTCATCACAACAATCATTCTAGCTCAACTATTCATCCTATCAGCCTTCTCAGCCTCGGAACTCATACTATTCTACATTGCTTTTGAAGCAACCCTAATCCCCACATTAATCCTCATCACCCGATGAGGAAACCAACCAGAACGACTTAAAGCCGGAATCTACCTACTGTTCTACACGCTTGCCAGCTCACTCCCCCTACTAATCGCCATCCTGCACCTACACAACCAAACTGGCACATTATACTTCCCAATACTTAAACTATCCCACCCAACCATCACACACTCCTGAACGGGCCTAGCAGCCAGCTTAGCCCTTCTCGTAGCATTCATGGTCAAAGCTCCACTATACGGACTACACCTATGACTGCCTAAAGCTCATGTAGAGGCCCCAATTGCCGGCTCAATGCTTCTCGCAGCCCTGCTCTTAAAACTGGGAGGCTACGGCATCATACGAGTCACTATCCTAGTAAACCCATCCCTAAACAACCTGCACTACCCATTCATCACCCTCTCTCTATGGGGAGCGCTCATAACTAGTGCCATCTGCCTACGACAAATCGACCTAAAGTCACTAATCGCTTACTCATCAGTAAGCCACATAGGCCTTGTCATCGCCGCAACTATAATCCAAACCCAATGAGCATTCTCAGGAGCAATGATCCTAATAATTTCACACGGACTAACCTCATCCATACTATTCTGCCTAGCCAACACAAACTACGAACGCACCCACAGCCGAATTCTACTACTAACACGAGGCATCCAGCCCCTACTCCCATTAATAGCCATCTGATGACTTTTAGCCAACCTAACAAACATGGCACTACCCCCCACAACTAACCTTATAGCAGAACTAACCATTGTAATCGCCCTGTTCAACTGATCCTCCCTAACAATCATCCTAACAGGCATTGCAATCCTCCTAACTGCCTCATACACCCTATACATACTAACAATGACACAACGAGGAGCACTCCCATCCCACATCACATCAATCCAAAACTCCTCCACACGAGAGCATCTTCTTATAGCCCTACACATAATCCCAATAGCCCTCCTCATCTTAAAGCCAGAGCTAATCTCCGGCATCCCAGTATGCAAGTATAGTTTCAACCCAAACATTAGACCGTGACTCTAAAGATAGAAGTTAAAACCTTCTTACCTGCCGAGGGGAGGTTTAACCAACAAGAACTGCTAATTCTTGCATCTGAGTCTAAAACCTCAGCCCCCTTACTTTCAAAGGATAATAGCAATCCAATGGTCTTAGGAACCACGTATCTTGGTGCAAATCCAAGTGAAAGTAATGGACCTACCACTAACCCTAAACACATTCACACTATTAACCCTAACAACCCTAACTACTCCAATCATTTTCCCACTATTATCAGACAGCCTCAAAAACACTCCCAACACCATCACACAAACAGTCAAAGCCTCATTTCTAATCAGCTTAGTCCCAATAACAATCCACATCCACTCAGGTATGGAAGGCCTGGTCTCCTCATGAGAATGAAAATTCATCATAAACTTCAAAATCCCAATCAGCCTTAAACTAGACTTTTACTCCCTTACATTCTTCCCAATTGCCCTATTCGTGTCATGGTCAATCCTGCAATTCGCAACATGATACATGGCCTCAGACCCACACATCACAAAATTCTTCACCTTCCTCCTACTGTTCCTAATTACCATGCTAATCCTAATCATCGCCAATAACCTATTTGTCCTGTTCATTGGATGAGAAGGAGTAGGGATCATATCCTTCCTCCTGATCAGCTGATGACACGGACGAGCAGAAGCCAACACCGCCGCCCTACAAGCAGTGCTTTACAACCGAATCGGAGACATTGGCCTCATCCTTTGCATAGCATGACTAGCCTATACCATAAACACCTGAGAACTCCAACAATTCCCCTCCACTTCACAGACCCCAACCTTACCCCTCCTAGGGCTGATCCTGGCAGCAACAGGCAAATCCGCTCAATTTGGATTACACCCATGACTCCCATCCGCAATAGAAGGCCCAACCCCAGTCTCAGCCTTACTACACTCAAGCACTATAGTAGTGGCCGGAATCTTCCTACTAATCCGAACCCACCCACTATTCCACAACAACCAAACAGCCCTCTCTCTCTGCCTTTGCCTGGGAGCCCTCTCCACCCTATTTGCAGCCACATGTGCCCTCACACAGAACGACATCAAAAAAATTATCGCCTTCTCCACCTCAAGTCAGCTAGGCCTAATAATAGTCACTATTGGATTAAACCTTCCACAACTAGCCTTCCTACACATCTCAACCCACGCATTCTTCAAGGCCATGCTATTCCTCTGCTCAGGCTCCATCATCCACAGCCTCAACGGAGAACAAGACATCCGAAAAATAGGAGGCCTCCAAAAAATGCTCCCAACAACCACCTCATGTCTCACTATCGGTAACCTAGCACTAATAGGAACCCCATTCCTAGCAGGATTTTACTCAAAGGACCAAATCATCGAAAACCTAAACACCTCATACCTAAACTCATGAGCCCTGCTCCTAACCCTGCTAGCCACATCATTCACCGCGGTCTATACAATCCGCATGACCGTTCTAGTCCAAAGCGGCTTCACCCGAATCCCTCCCCTAACCTCAATAAACGAAAACAACCCTGCAGTAATCCGCCCAATCACCCGACTAGCACTAGGAAGCATCACAGCTGGTTTAATCATTACCTCATACATCCTACCAACAAAAACACCACCCACAACCATACCCACATCAATCAAAATAACGGCCCTAGTAGTAACAGCCCTAGGAATCGCCCTAGCACTCGAACTATCAAAAATAGCCCAAACCCTAATCCTGACCAAACAAAACCCATTCTACAACTTCTCAATCTCCCTAGGCTATTTCAACCTACTAACCCACCGATCAAGCGTAACAAACCTATTATCAGGAGGACAAAACATCGCCTCACACCTCATAGACCTTTCCTGATACAAGCTATTAGGCCCAGAAGGCCTAGCCAATATGCAGTCAACAACATCCAAAACCGCTACCACATTCCACCAAGGCCTAATCAAAGCCTACCTAGGGTCCTTTGCCCTATCCATCCTAATCATCATTATTTCCACATACAGAAAACTTA
>NW_026960906.1:0-30395 GCF_021018805.1 Prinia subflava | reverse complement strand
CAGGGAACAAACAGGGTTTGTGTCTTGAGAAAACCAACACAGCAACAGCAAAGCACAGTGTTCTACATATCTCTTCCAAGGAAATCAAGCAATTTAGGTCCTAAAACCTTTGCTCCTGCTCTCCAGACGAGGAATACACCAACTGGTACAAAATATACTTCACTAGTGGAAAAGGAGCAAGAAAGTGTCTGCAGCAGCTTCTCTGCTTGCTGAAAACACAGAGAACAAACAGGGTTTGTGTCTTTAGAAAACCAACACAGCAACAGCAAAGCATAGTGTTCTACATAGCTCTTCCATGGAAATCAAGCAATTTAGATCCTAAAACCTTTGCTCTTGCTCTGCAGACGAGGAATACACCAACTGGTACAAAATATACTTCACTTGTGGAAAAGGGGCAAGAAAGTGTCTGCAGCAGCTTCTCTGCTTGCTGAAAACACAGGGAACAAACAGGGTTTGTGTCTTGAGAAAACCAACACAGCAACAGCAAAGCACAGTGTTCTACATATCTCTTCCAAGGAAATCAAGCAATTTACGTCCTAAAACCTTTGCTCCTGCTCTCCAGACGAGGAATACACCAACTGGTACAAAATATACGTCAGTAGTGGAGAAAGCAGGTACGTGTCTTCAAGAGCTTCTCTGCTCGCTGCAAGTACAGAGAACAAACAGGGTTTGTTTCTTGAGAAAACCAACACAGCAACAGCAAAGCATAGTGTTCTACAGAGCTCTTCCATGGAAATCAAGCAATTTAGGTCCTAACACATTTGCTCTTGCTCTGCAGACGAGGAATACACCAACTGGTACAAAATATACTTCACTAGTGGAAAAGGAGCAAGAAAGTGTCTGCAGCAGCTTCTCTGCTTGCTGAAAACACAGGGAACAAACAGGGCTTGTGTCTTGAGAAAACCAACACAGCAACAGCAAAGCATAGTGTTCTACATAGCTCTTCCATGGAAAACAAGCAATTTAGATCCTAAAACCTTTGCTCTTGCTCTGCAGACGAGGAATACACCAACTGGTACAAAATATACTTCACTTGTGGAAAAGGGGCAAGAAAGTGTCTGCAGCAGCTTCTCTGCTTGCTGAAAACACAGGGAACAAACAGGGTTTGTGTCTTTAGAAAACCAACACAGCAACAGCAAAGCATAGTGTTCTACATAGCTCTTCCATGGAAAACAAGCAATTTAGATCCTAAAACCTTTGCTCTTGCTCTGCAGACGAGGAATACACCAACTGGTACAAAATATACTTCACTTGTGGAAAAGGGGCAAGAAAGTGTCTGCAGCAGCTTCTCTGCTTGCTGAAAACACAGGGAACAAACAGGGTTTGTGTCTTGAGAAAACCAACACAGCAACAGCAAAGCACAGTGTTCTACATATCTCTTCCAAGGAAATCAAGCAATTTAGGTCCTAAAACCTTTGCTCCTGCTCTCCAGACGAGGAATACACCAACTGGTACAAAATATACTTCACTAGTGGAAAAGGAGCAAGAAAGTGTCTGCAGCAGCTTCTCTGCTGGCTGGAAACACATACAACTAACAAGGTTTGTGTCTTTAGAAAACCAACACAGCAACAGCAAAGCATAGTGTTCTACATAGCTCTTCCATGGAAAACAAGCAATTTAGATCCTAAAACCTTTGCTCTTGCTCTGCAGACGAGGAACACACCAACTGGTACAAAATATACGTCAGTAGTGGAGAAAGCAGGTACGTGTCTTCAAGAGCTTCTCTGCTCGCTGCAAGTACAGAGAACAAACAGGGTTTGTTTCTTGAGAAAACCGACACAGCAACAGCAAAGCATAGTGTTCTACAGAGCTCTTCCATGGAAATCAAGCAATTTAGGTCCTAACACCTTTGCTCTTGCTCTGCAGACGAGGAATACACCAACTGGTACAAAATATACTTCACTAGTGGAAAAGGGGCAAGAAAGTGTCTGCAGCAGCTTCTCTGCTTGCTGAAAACACAGGGAACAAACAGGGTTTGTGTCTTGAGAAAACCAACACAGCAACAGCAAAGCACAGTGTTCTACATATCTCTTCCAAGGAAATCAAGCAATTTAGGTCCTAACACCTTTGCTCTTGCTCTGCAGACGAGGAATACACCAACTGGTACAAAATATACTTCACTTGTGGAAAAGGGGCAAGAAAGTGTCTGCAGCAGCTTCTCTGCTTGCTGAAAACACAGGGAACAAACAGGGTTTGTGTCTTGAGAAAACCAACACAGCAACAGCAAAGCACAGTGTTCTACATATCTCTTCCAAGGAAATCAAGCAATTTAGATCCTAAAACCTTTGCTCTTGCTCTGCAGACAAGGAATACACCAACTGGTACAAAATATACTTCACTTGTGGAAAAGGGGCAAGAAAGTGTCTGCAGCAGCTTCTCTGCTTGCTGAAAACACAGAGAACAAACAGGGCTTGTGTCTTGAGAAAACAAACACAGCAACCGAAAACCATAGTGTTCTACATAGCTCTTCCATGGAAAACAAGCAATTTAGATCCTAAAACCTTTGCTCTTGCTCTGCAGACGAGGAATACACCAACTGGTACAAAATATACTTCACTTGTGGAAAAGGGGCAAGAAAGTGTCTGCAGCAGCTTTTCTGCTCGCTGGAAACACATACAACTAACAAGGCTTGTGTCTTGAGAAAACCAACACAGCAACAGCAAAGCACAGTGTTCTACATATCTCTTCCAAGGAAATCAAGCAATTTAGGTCCTAAAACCTTTGCTCCTGCTCTCCAGACGAGGAATACACCAACTGGTACAAAATATACGTCAGTAGTGGAGAAAGCAGGTACGTGTCTTCAAGAGCTTCTCTGCTCGCTGCAAGTACAGAGAACAAACAGGGTTTGTTTCTTGAGAAAACCAACACAGCAACAGCAAAGCATAGTGTTCTACAGAGCTCTTCCATGGAAATCAAGCAATTTAGGTCCTAACACATTTGCTCTTGCTTTGCAGACGAGGAACACACCAACTGGTACAAAATATACTTCACTTGTGGAAAAGGGGCAAGAAAGTGTCTGCAGCAGCTTCTCTGCTTGCTGAAAACACAGGGAACAAACAGGGTTTGTGTCTTGAGAAAACCAACACAGCAACAGCAAAGCACAGTGTTCTACATATCTCTTCCAAGGAAATCAAGCAATTTAGGTCCTAAAACCTTTGCTCCTGCTCTCCAGACGAGGAATACACCAACTGGTACAAAATATACTTCACTAGTGGAAAAGGAGCAAGAAAGTGTCTGCAGCAGCTTCTCTGCTTGCTGAAAACACAGAGACCAAACAGGGTTTGTGTCTTTAGAAAACCAACACAGCAACAGCAAAGCATAGTGTTCTACATAGCTCTTCCATGGAAATCAAGCAATTTAGATCCTAAAACCTTTGCTCTTGCTCTGCAGACGAGGAATACACCAACTGGTACAAAATATACTTCACTTGTGGAAAAGGGGCAAGAAAGTGTCTGCAGCAGCTTCTCTGCTTGCTGAAAACACAGGGAACAAACAGGGTTTGTGTCTTGAGAAAACCAACACAGCAACAGCAAAGCACAGTGTTCTACATATCTCTTCCAAGGAAATCAAGCAATTTAGGTCCTAAAACCTTTGCTCCTGCTCTCCAGACGAGGAATACACCAACTGGTACAAAATATACGTCAGTAGTGGAGAAAGCAGGTACGTGTCTTCAAGAGCTTCTCTGCTCGCTGCAAAGTACAGAGAACAAACAGGGTTTGTTTCTTGAGAAAACCAACACAGCAACAGCAAAGCATAGTGTTCTACAGAGCTCTTCCATGGAAATCAAGCAATTTAGGTCCTAACACATTTGCTCTTGCTCTGCAGACGAGGAATACACCAACTGGTACAAAATATACTTCACTAGTGGAAAAGGAGCAAGAAAGTGTCTGCAGCAGCTTCTCTGCTTGCTGAAAACACAGAGAACAAACAGGGCTTGTGTCTTGAGAAAACCAACACAGCAACAGCAAAGCATAGTGTTCTACATAGCTCTTCCATGGAAAACAAGCAATTTAGATCCTAAAACCTTTGCTCTTGCTCTGCAGACGAGGAATACACCAACTGGTACAAAATATACTTCACTTGTGGAAAAGGGGCAAGAAAGTGTCTGCAGCAGCTTCTCTGCTTGCTGAAAACACAGGGAACAAACAGGGTTTGTGTCTTGAGAAAACCAACACAGCAACAGCAAAGCACAGTGTTCTACATATCTCTTCCAAGGAAATCAAGCAATTTAGGTCCTAAAACCTTTGCTCTTGCTCTGCAGACAAGGAATACACCAACTGGTACAAAATATACTTCACTTGTGGAAAAGGGGCAAGAAAGTGTCTGCAGCAGCTTCTCTGCTTGCTGAAAACACAGGGAACAAACAGGGTTTGTGTCTTTAGAAAACCAACACAGCAACAGCAAAGCATAGTGTTCTACATAGCTCTTCCATGGAAAACAAGCAATTTAGATCCTAAAACCTTTGCTCTTGCTCTGCAGACGAGGAATACACCAACTGGTACAAAATATACTTCACTTGTGGAAAAGGGGCAAGAAAGTGTCTGCAGCAGCTTCTCTGCTTGCTGAAAACACAGGGAACAAACAGGGTTTGTGTCTTGAGAAAACCAACACAGCAACAGCAAAGCACAGTGTTCTACATATCTCTTCCAAGGAAATCAAGCAATTTAGGTCCTAAAACCTTTGCTCCTGCTCTCCAGACGAGGAATACACCAACTGGTACAAAATATACTTCACTAGTGGAAAAGGAGCAAGAAAGTGTCTGCAGCAGCTTCTCTGCTGGCTGGAAACACATACAACTAACAAGGTTTGTGTCTTTAGAAAACCAACACAGCAACAGCAAAGCATAGTGTTCTACATAGCTCTTCCATGGAAAATAAGCAATTTAGATCCTAAAACCTTTGCTCTTGCTCTGCAGACGAGGAACACACCAACTGGTACAAAATATACGTCAGTAGTGGAGAAAGCAGGTACGTGTCTTCAAGAGCTTCTCTGCTCGCTGCAAGTACAGAGAACAAACAGGGTTTGTTTCTTGAGAAAACCGACAAAGCAACAGCAAAGCATAGTGTTCTACAGAGCTCTTCCATGGAAATCAAGCAATTTAGGTCCTAACACCTTTGCTCTTGCTCTGCAGACGAGGAATACACCAACTGGTACAAAATATACTTCACTAGTGGAAAAGGGGCAAGAAAGTGTCTGCAGCAGCTTCTCTGCTTGCTGAAAACACAGGGAACAAACAGGGTTTGTGTCTTGAGAAAACCAACACAGCAACAGCAAAGCACAGTGTTCTACATATCTCTTCCAAGGAAATCAAGCAATTTAGGTCCTAACACCTTTGCTCTTGCTCTGCAGACGAGGAATACACCAACTGGTACAAAATATACTTCACTTGTGGAAAAGGGGCAAGAAAGTGTCTGCAGCAGCTTCTCTGCTTGCTGAAAACACAGGGAACAAACAGGGTTTGTGTCTTGAGAAAACCAACACAGCAACAGCAAAGCACAGTGTTCTACATATCTCTTCCAAGGAAATCAAGCAATTTAGATCCTAAAACCTTTGCTCTTGCTCTGCAGACAAGGAATACACCAACTGGTACAAAATATACTTCACTTGTGGAAAAGGGGCAAGAAAGTGTCTGCAGCAGCTTCTCTGCTTGCTGAAAACACAGAGAACAAACAGGGCTTGTGTCTTGAGAAAACAAACACAGCAACCGAAAACCATAGTGTTCTACATAGCTCTTCCATGGAAAACAAGCAATTTAGATCCTAAAACCTTTGCTCTTGCTCTGCAGACGAGGAATACACCAACTGGTACAAAATATACTTCACTTGTGGAAAAGGGGCAAGAAAGTGTCTGCAGCAGCTTTTCTGCTCGCTGGAAACACATACAACTAACAAGGCTTGTGTCTTGAGAAAACCAACACAGTAACAGCAAAGCACAGTGTTCTACATATCTCTTCCAAGGAAATCAAGCAATTTAGGTCCTAAAACCTTTGCTCCTGCTCTCCAGACGAGGAATACACCAACTGGTACAAAATATACGTCAGTAGTGGAGAAAGCAGGTACGTGTCTTCAAGAGCTTCTCTGCTCGCTGCAAGTACAGAGAACAAACAGGGTTTGTTTCTTGAGAAAACCAACACAGCAACAGCAAAGCATAGTGTTCTACAGAGCTCTTCCATGGAAATCAAGCAATTTAGGTCCTAACACATTTGCTCTTGCTTTGCAGACGAGGAACACACCAACTGGTACAAAATATACTTCACTTGTGGAAAAGGGGCAAGAAAGTGTCTGCAGCAGCTTCTCTGCTTGCTGAAAACACAGGGAACAAACAGGGTTTGTGTCTTGAGAAAACCAACACAGCAACAGCAAAGCACAGTGTTCTACATATCTCTTCCAAGGAAATCAAGCAATTTAGGTCCTAAAACCTTTGCTCCTGCTCTCCAGACGAGGAATACACCAACTGGTACAAAATATACTTCACTAGTGGAAAAGGAGCAAGAAAGTGTCTGCAGCAGCTTCTCTGCTTGCTGAAAACACAGAGAACAAACAGGGTTTGTGTCTTTAGAAAACCAACACAGCAACAGCAAAGCATAGTGTTCTACATAGCTCTTCCATGGAAATCAAGCAATTTAGATCCTAAAACCTTTGCTCTTGCTCTGCAGACGAGGAATACACCAACTGGTACAAAATATACTTCACTTGTGGAAAAGGGGCAAGAAAGTGTCTGCAGCAGCTTCTCTGCTTGCTGAAAACACAGGGAACAAACAGGGTTTGTGTCTTGAGAAAACCAACACAGCAACAGCAAAGCACAGTGTTCTACATATCTCTTCCAAGGAAATCAAGCAATTTACGTCCTAAAACCTTTGCTCCTGCTCTCCAGACGAGGAATACACCAACTGGTACAAAATATACGTCAGTAGTGGAGAAAGCAGGTACGTGTCTTCAAGAGCTTCTCTGCTCGCTGCAAGTACAGAGAACAAACAGGGTTTGTTTCTTGAGAAAACCAACACAGCAACAGCAAAGCATAGTGTTCTACAGAGCTCTTCCATGGAAATCAAGCAATTTAGGTCCTAACACATTTGCTCTTGCTCTGCAGACGAGGAATACACCAACTGGTACAAAATATACTTCACTAGTGGAAAAGGAGCAAGAAAGTGTCTGCAGCAGCTTCTCTGCTTGCTGAAAACACAGAGAACAAACAGGGCTTGTGTCTTGAGAAAACCAACACAGCAACAGCAAAGCATAGTGTTCTACATAGCTCTTCCATGGAAAACAAGCAATTTAGATCCTAAAACCTTTGCTCTTGCTCTGCAGACGAGGAATACACCAACTGGTACAAAATATACTTCACTTGTGGAAAAGGGGCAAGAAAGTGTCTGCAGCAGCTTCTCTGCTTGCTGAAAACACAGGGAACAAACAGGGTTTGTGTCTTGAGAAAACCAACACAGCAACAGCAAAGCACAGTGTTCTACATATCTCTTCCAAGGAAATCAAGCAATTTAGGTCCTAAAACCTTTGCTCTTGCTCTGCAGACAAGGAATACACCAACTGGTACAAAATATACTTCACTTGTGGAAAAGGAGCAAGAAAGTGTCTGCAGCAGCTTCTCTGCTTGCTGAAAACACAGGGAACAAACAGGGTTTGTGTCTTTAGAAAACCAACACAGCAACAGCAAAGCATAGTGTTCTACATAGCTCTTCCATGGAAAACAAGCAATTTAGATCCTAAAACCTTTGCTCTTGCTCTGCAGACGAGGAATACACCAACTGGTACAAAATATACTTCACTTGTGGAAAAGGGGCAAGAAAGTGTCTGCAGCAGCTTCTCTGCTTGCTGAAAACACAGGGAACAAACAGGGTTTGTGTCTTGAGAAAACCAACACAGCAACAGCAAAGCACAGTGTTCTACATATCTCTTCCAAGGAAATCAAGCAATTTAGGTCCTAAAACCTTTGCTCTTGCTCTGCAGACAAGGAATACACCAACTGGTACAAAATATACTTCACTTGTGGAAAAGGAGCAAGAAAGTGTCTGCAGCAGCTTCTCTGCTTGCTGAAAACACAGGGAACAAACAGGGTTTGTGTCTTTAGAAAACCAACACAGCAACAGCAAAGCATAGTGTTCTACATAGCTCTTCCATGGAAAACAAGCAATTTAGATCCTAAAACCTTTGCTCTTGCTCTGCAGACGAGGAATACACCAACTGGTACAAAATATACTTCACTTGTGGAAAAGGGGCAAGAAAGTGTCTGCAGCAGCTTCTCTGCTTGCTGAAAACACAGGGAACAAACAGGGTTTGTGTCTTGAGAAAACCAACACAGCAACAGCAAAGCACAGTGTTCTACATATCTCTTCCAAGGAAATCAAGCAATTTAGGTCCTAAAACCTTTGCTCCTGCTCTCCAGACGAGGAATACACCAACTGGTACAAAATATACTTCACTAGTGGAAAAGGAGCAAGAAAGTGTCTGCAGCAGCTTCTCTGCTGGCTGGAAACACATACAACTAACAAGGTTTGTGTCTTTAGAAAACCAACACAGCAACAGCAAAGCACAGTGTTCTACATAGCTCTTCCATGGAAAACAAGCAATTTAGATCCTAAAACCTTTGCTCTTGCTCTGCAGACGAGGAACACACCAACTGGTACAAAATATACGTCAGTAGTGGAGAAAGCAGGTACGTGTCTTCAAGAGCTTCTCTGCTCGCTGCAAGTACAGAGAACAAACAGGGTTTGTTTCTTGAGAAAACCGACACAGCAACAGCAAAGCATAGTGTTCTACAGAGCTCTTCCATGGAAATCAAGCAATTTAGGTCCTAACACCTTTGCTCTTGCTCTGCAGACGAGGAATACACCAACTGGTACAAAATATACTTCACTAGTGGAAAAGGGGCAAGAAAGTGTCTGCAGCAGCTTCTCTGCTTGCTGAAAACACAGGGAACAAACAGGGTTTGTGTCTTGAGAAAACCAACACAGCAACAGCAAAGCACAGTGTTCTACATATCTCTTCCAAGGAAATCAAGCAATTTAGGTCCTAACACCTTTGCTCTTGCTCTGCAGACGAGGAATACACCAACTGGTACAAAATATACTTCACTTGTGGAAAAGGGGCAAGAAAGTGTCTGCAGCAGCTTCTCTGCTTGCTGAAAACACAGGGAACAAACAGGGTTTGTGTCTTGAGAAAACCAACACAGCAACAGCAAAGCACAGTGTTCTACATATCTCTTCCAAGGAAATCAAGCAATTTAGATCCTAAAACCTTTGCTCTTGCTCTGCAGACAAGGAATACACCAACTGGTACAAAATATACTTCACTTGTGGAAAAGGGGCAAGAAAGTGTCTGCAGCAGCTTCTCTGCTTGCTGAAAACACAGAGAACAAACAGGGCTTGTGTCTTGAGAAAACAAACACAGCAACCGAAAACCATAGTGTTCTACATAGCTCTTCCATGGAAAACAAGCAATTTAGATCCTAAAACCTTTGCTCTTGCTCTGCAGACGAGGAATACACCAACTGGTACAAAATATACTTCACTTGTGGAAAAGGGGCAAGAAAGTGTCTGCAGCAGCTTTTCTGCTCGCTGGAAACACATACAACTAACAAGGCTTGTGTCTTGAGAAAACCAACACAGCAACAGCAAAGCACAGTGTTCTACATATCTCTTCCAAGGAAATCAAGCAATTTAGGTCCTAAAACCTTTGCTCCTGCTCTCCAGACGAGGAATACACCAACTGGTACAAAATATACGTCAGTAGTGGAGAAAGCAGGTACGTGTCTTCAAGAGCTTCTCTGCTCGCTGCAAGTACAGAGAACAAACAGGGTTTGTTTCTTGAGAAAACCAACACAGCAACAGCAAAGCATAGTGTTCTACAGAGCTCTTCCATGGAAATCAAGCAATTTAGGTCCTAACACATTTGCTCTTGCTTTGCAGACGAGGAATACACCAACTGGTACAAAATATACTTCACTTGTGGAAAAGGGGCAAGAAAGTGTCTGCAGCAGCTTCTCTGCTTGCTGAAAACACAGGGAACAAACAGGGTTTGTGTCTTGAGAAAACCAACACAGCAACAGCAAAGCACAGTGTTCTACATATCTCTTCCAAGGAAATCAAGCAATTTAGGTCCTAAAACCTTTGCTCCTGCTCTCCAGACGAGGAATACACCAACTGGTACAAAATATACTTCACTAGTGGAAAAGGAGCAAGAAAGTGTCTGCAGCAGCTTCTCTGCTTGCTGAAAACACAGGGAACAAACAGGGTTTGTGTCTTGAGAAAACCAACACAGCAACAGCAAAGCACAGTGTTCTACATATCTCTTCCAAGGAAATGAAGCAATTTAGGTCCTAAAACCTTTGCTCCTGCTCTCCAGACGAGGAATACACCAACTGGTACAAAATATACGTCAGTAGTGGAGAAAGCAGGTACGTGTCTTCAAGAGCTTCTCTGCTCGCTGCAAAGTACAGAGAACAAACAGGGTTTGTTTCTTGAGAAAACCAACACAGCAACAGCAAAGCATAGTGTTCTACAGAGCTCTTCCATGGAAATCAAGCAATTTAGGTCCTAACACATTTGCTCTTGCTCTGCAGACGAGGAATACACCAACTGGTACAAAATATACTTCACTAGTGGAAAAGGAGCAAGAAAGTGTCTGCAGCAGCTTCTCTGCTTGCTGAAAACACAGAGAACAAACAGGGCTTGTGTCTTGAGAAAACCAACACAGCAACAGCAAAGCATAGTGTTCTACATAGCTCTTCCATGGAAAACAAGCAATTTAGATCCTAAAACCTTTGCTCTTGCTCTGCAGACGAGGAATACACCAACTGGTACAAAATATACTTCACTTGTGGAAAAGGGGCAAGAAAGTGTCTGCAGCAGCTTCTCTGCTTGCTGAAAACACAGGGAACAAACAGGGTTTGTGTCTTTAGAAAACCAACACAGCAACAGCAAAGCACAGTGTTCTACATATCTCTTCCAAGGAAATCAAGCAATTTAGGTCCTAAAACCTTTGCTCTTGCTCTGCAGACAAGGAATACACCAACTGGTACAAAATATACTTCACTTGTGGAAAAGGGGCAAGAAATTGTCTGCAGCAGCTTCTCTGCTTGCTGAAAACACAGGGAACAAACAGGGTTTGTGTCTTTAGAAAACCAACACAGCAACAGCAAAGCATAGTGTTCTACATAGCTCTTCCATGGAAAACAAGCAATTTAGATCCTAAAACCTTTGCTCTTGCTCTGCAGACGAGGAATACACCAACTGGTACAAAATATACTTCACTTGTGGAAAAGGGGCAAGAAAGTGTCTGCAGCAGCTTCTCTGCTTGCTGAAAACACAGGGAACAAACAGGGTTTGTGTCTTGAGAAAACCAACACAGCAACAGCAAAGCACAGTGTTCTACATATCTCTTCCAAGGAAATCAAGCAATTTAGGTCCTAAAACCTTTGCTCCTGCTCTCCAGACGAGGAATACACCAACTGGTACAAAATATACTTCACTAGTGGAAAAGGAGCAAGAAAGTGTCTGCAGCAGCTTCTCTGCTGGCTGGAAACATACAACTAACAAGGTTTGTGTCTTTAGAAAACCAACACAGCAACAGCAAAGCATAGTGTTCTACATAGCTCTTCCATGGAAAACAAGCAATTTAGATCCTAAAACCTTTGCTCTTGCTCTGCAGACGAGGAACACACCAACTGGTACAAAATATACGTCAGTAGTGGAGAAAGCAGGTACGTGTCTTCAAGAGCTTCTCTGCTCGCTGCAAGTACAGAGAACAAACAGGGTTTGTTTCTTGAGAAAACCGACACAGCAACAGCAAAGCATAGTGTTCTACAGAGCTCTTCCATGGAAATCAAGCAATTTAGGTCCTAACACCTTTGCTCTTGCTCTGCAGACGAGGAATACACCAACTGGTACAAAATATACTTCACTTGTGGAAAAGGGGCAAGAAAGTGTCTGCAGCAGCTTCTCTGCTTGCTGAAAACACAGGGAACAAACAGGGTTTGTGTCTTGAGAAAACCAACACAGCAACAGCAAAGCACAGTGTTCTACATATCTCTTCCAAGGAAATCAAGCAATTTAGGTCCTAACACCTTTGCTCTTGCTCTGCAGACGAGGAATACACCAACTGGTACAAAATATACTTCACTTGTGGAAAAGGGGCAAGAAAGTGTCTGCAGCAGCTTCTCTGCTTGCTGAAAACACAGGGAACAAACAGGGTTTGTGTCTTGAGAAAACCAACACAGCAACAGCAAAGCACAGTGTTCTACATATCTCTTCCAAGGAAATCAAGCAATTTAGATCCTAAAACCTTTGCTCTTGCTCTGCAGACAAGGAATACACCAACTGGTACAAAATATACTTCACTTGTGGAAAAGGGGCAAGAAAGTGTCTGCAGCAGCTTCTCTGCTTGCTGAAAACACAGAGAACAAACAGGGCTTGTGTCTTGAGAAAACAAACACAGCAACCGAAAACCATAGTGTTCTACATAGCTCTTCCATGGAAAACAAGCAATTTAGATCCTAAAACCTTTGCTCTTGCTCTGCAGACGAGGAATACACCAACTGGTACAAAATATACTTCACTTGTGGAAAAGGGGCAAGAAAGTGTCTGCAGCAGCTTTTCTGCTCGCTGGAAACACATACAACTAACAAGGCTTGTGTCTTGAGAAAACCAACACAGTAACAGCAAAGCACAGTGTTCTACATATCTCTTCCAAGGAAATCAAGCAATTTAGGTCCTAAAACCTTTGCTCCTGCTCTCCAGACGAGGAATACACCAACTGGTACAAAATATACGTCAGTAGTGGAGAAAGCAGGTACGTGTCTTCAAGAGCTTCTCTGCTCGCTGCAAGTACAGAGAACAAACAGGGTTTGTTTCTTGAGAAAACCAACACAGCAACAGCAAAGCATAGTGTTCTACAGAGCTCTTCCATGGAAATCAAGCAATTTAGGTCCTAACACATTTGCTCTTGCTTTGCAGACGAGGAACACACCAACTGGTACAAAATATACTTCACTTGTGGAAAAGGGGCAAGAAAGTGTCTGCAGCAGCTTCTCTGCTTGCTGAAAACACAGGGAACAAACAGGGTTTGTGTCTTGAGAAAACCAACACAGCAACAGCAAAGCACAGTGTTCTACATATCTCTTCCAAGGAAATCAAGCAATTTAGGTCCTAAAACCTTTGCTCCTGCTCTCCAGACGAGGAATACACCAACTGGTACAAAATATACTTCACTAGTGGAAAAGGAGCAAGAAAGTGTCTGCAGCAGCTTCTCTGCTTGCTGAAAACACAGAGACCAAACAGGGTTTGTGTCTTTAGAAAACCAACACAGCAACAGCAAAGCATAGTGTTCTACATAGCTCTTCCATGGAAATCAAGCAATTTAGATCCTAAAACCTTTGCTCTTGCTCTGCAGACGAGGAATACACCAACTGGTACAAAATATACTTCACTTGTGGAAAAGGGGCAAGAAAGTGTCTGCAGCAGCTTCTCTGCTTGCTGAAAACACAGGGAACAAACAGGGTTTGTGTCTTGAGAAAACCAACACAGCAACAGCAAAGCACAGTGTTCTACATATCTCTTCCAAGGAAATCAAGCAATTTAGGTCCTAAAACCTTTGCTCCTGCTCTCCAGACGAGGAATACACCAACTGGTACAAAATATACGTCAGTAGTGGAGAAAGCAGGTACGTGTCTTCAAGAGCTTCTCTGCTCGCTGCAAGTACAGAGAACAAACAGGGTTTGTTTCTTGAGAAAACCAACACAGCAACAGCAAAGCATAGTGTTCTACAGAGCTCTTCCGTGGAAATCAAGCAATTTAGGTCCTAACACATTTGCTCTTGCTCTGCAGACGAGAAATACACCAACTGGTACAAAATATACTTCACTAGTGGAAAAGGGGCAAGAAAGTGTCTGCAGCAGCTTCTCTGCTTGCTGAAAACACAGGGAACAAACAGGGTTTGTGTCTTTAGAAAACCAACACAGCAACAGCAAAGCATAGTGTTCTACATAGCTCTTCCATGGAAAACAAGCAATTTAGATCCTAAAACCTTTGCTCTTGCTCTGCAGACGAGGAATACACCAACTGGTACAAAATATACTTCACTTGTGGAAAAGGGGCAAGAAAGTGTCTGCAGCAGCTTCTCTGCTTGCTGAAAACACAGGGAACAAACAGGGTTTGTGTCTTGAGAAAACCAACACAGCAACAGCAAAGCACAGTGTTCTACATATCTCTTCCAAGGAAATCAAGCAATTTAGGTCCTAAAACCTTTGCTCCTGCTCTCCAGACGAGGAATACACCAACTGGTACAAAATATACTTCACTAGTGGAAAAGGAGCAAGAAAGTGTCTGCAGCAGCTTCTCTGCTGGCTGGAAACATACAACTAACAAGGTTTGTGTCTTTAGAAAACCAACACAGCAACAGCAAAGCATAGTGTTCTACATAGCTCTTCCATGGAAAACAAGCAATTTAGATCCTAAAACCTTTGCTCTTGCTCTGCAGACGAGGAACACACCAACTGGTACAAAATATACGTCAGTAGTGGAGAAAGCAGGTACGTGTCTTCAAGAGCTTCTCTGCTCGCTGCAAGTACAGAGAACAAACAGGGTTTGTTTCTTGAGAAAACCGACACAGCAACAGCAAAGCATAGTGTTCTACAGAGCTCTTCCATGGAAATCAAGCAATTTAGGTCCTAACACCTTTGCTCTTGCTCTGCAGACGAGGAATTCACCAACTGGTACAAAATATACTTCACTAGTGGAAAAGGGGCAAGAAAGTGTCTGCAGCAGCTTCTCTGCTTGCTGAAAACACAGGGAACAAACAGGGTTTGTGTCTTGAGAAAACCAACACAGCAACAGCAAAGCACAGTGTTCTACATCTCTCTTCCAAGGAAATCAAGCAATTTAGGTCCTAACACCTTTGCTCTTGCTCTGCAGACGAGGAATACACCAACTGGTACAAAATATACTTCACTTGTGGAAAAGGGGCAAGAAAGTGTCTGCAGCAGCTTCTCTGCTTGCTGAAAACACAGGGAACAAACAGGGTTTGTGTCTTGAGAAAACCAACACAGCAACAGCAAAGCACAGTGTTCTACATATCTCTTCCAAGGAAATCAAGCAATTTAGATCCTAAAACCTTTGCTCTTGCTCTGCAGACAAGGAATACACCAACTGGTACAAAATATACTTCACTTGTGGAAAAGGGGCAAGAAAGTGTCTGCAGCAGCTTCTCTGCTTGCTGAAAACACAGAGAACAAACAGGGCTTGTGTCTTGAGAAAACAAACACAGCAACCGAAAACCATAGTGTTCTACATAGCTCTTCCATGGAAAACAAGCAATTTAGATCCTAAAACCTTTGCTCTTGCTCTGCAGACGAGGAATACACCAACTGGTACAAAATATACTTCACTTGTGGAAAAGGGGCAAGAAAGTGTCTGCAGCAGCTTTTCTGCTCGCTGGAAACACATACAACTAACAAGGCTTGTGTCTTGAGAAAACCAACACAGTAACAGCAAAGCACAGTGTTCTACATATCTCTTCCAAGGAAATCAAGCAATTTAGGTCCTAAAACCTTTGCTCCTGCTCTCCAGACGAGGAATACACCAACTGGTACAAAATATACGTCAGTAGTGGAGAAAGCATCAAGAGCTTCTCTGCTCGCTGCAAGTACAGAGAACAAACAGGGTTTGTTTCTTGAGAAAACCAACACAGCAACAGCAAAGCATAGTGTTCTACAGAGCTCTTCCATGGAAATCAAGCAATTTAGGTCCTAACACATTTGCTCTTGCTTTGCAGACGAGGAACACACCAACTGGTACAAAATATACTTCACTTGTGGAAAAGGGGCAAGAAAGTGTCTGCAGCAGCTTCTCTGCTTGCTGAAAACACAGGGAACAAACAGGGTTTGTGTCTTGAGAAAACCAACACAGCAACAGCAAAGCACAGTGTTCTACATATCTCTTCCAAGGAAATCAAGCAATTTAGGTCCTAAAACCTTTGCTCCTGCTCTCCAGACGAGGAATACACCAACTGGTACAAAATATACTTCACTAGTGGAAAAGGAGCAAGAAAGTGTCTGCAGCAGCTTCTCTGCTTGCTGAAAACACAGAGACCAAACAGGGTTTGTGTCTTTAGAAAACCAACACAGCAACAGCAAAGCATAGTGTTCTACATAGCTCTTCCATGGAAATCAAGCAATTTAGATCCTAAAACCTTTGCTCTTGCTCTGCAGACGAGGAATACACCAACTGGTACAAAATATACTTCACTAGTGGAAAAGGAGCAAGAAAGTGTCTGCAGCAGCTTCTCTGCTTGCTGAAAACACAGGGAACAAACAGGGTTTGTGTCTTGAGAAAACCAACACAGCAACAGCAAAGCACAGTGTTCTACATATCTCTTCCAAGGAAATCAAGCAATTTACGTCCTAAAAACCTTTGCTCCTGCTCTCCAGACGAGGAATACACCAACTGGTACAAAATATACGTCAGTAGTGGAGAAAGCAGGTACGTGTCTTCAAGAGCTTCTCTGCTCGCTGCAAGTACAGAGAACAAACAGGGTTTGTTTCTTGAGAAAACCAACACAGCAACAGCAAAGCATAGTGTTCTACAGAGCTCTTCCATGGAAATCAAGCAATTTAGGTCCTAACACATTTGCTCTTGCTCTGCAGACGAGGAATACACCAACTGGTACAAAATATACTTCACTAGTGGAAAAGGGGCAAGAAAGTGTCTGCAGCAGCTTCTCTGCTTGCTGAAAACACAGAGAACAAACAGGGCTTGTGTCTTGAGAAAACCAACACAGCAACAGCAAAGCATAGTGTTCTACATAGCTCTTCCATGGAAAACAAGCAATTTAGATCCTAAAACCTTTGCTCTTGCTCTGCAGACGAGGAATACACCAACTGGTACAAAATATACTTCACTTGTGGAAAAGGGGCAAGAAAGTGTCTGCAGCAGCTTCTCTGCTTGCTGAAAACACAGGGAACAAACAGGGTTTGTGTCTTGAGAAAACCAACACAGCAACAGCAAAGCACAGTGTTCTACATATCTCTTCCAAGGAAATCAAGCAATTTAGGTCCTAAAACCTTTGCTCTTGCTCTGCAGAAAAGGAATACACCAACTGGTACAAAATATACTTCACTTGTGGAAAAGGGGCAAGAAAGTGTCTGCAGCAGCTTCTCTGCTTGCTGAAAACACAGGGAACAAACAGGGTTTGTGTCTTTAGAAAACCAACACAGCAACAGCAAAGCATAGTGTTCTACATAGCTCTTCCATGGAAAACAAGCAATTTAGATCCTAAAACCTTTGCTCTTGCTCTGCAGACGAGGAATACACCAACTGGTACAAAATATACTTCACTTGTGGAAAAGGGGCAAGAAAGTGTCTGCAGCAGCTTCTCTGCTTGCTGAAAACACAGGGAACAAACAGGGTTTGTGTCTTGAGAAAACCAACACAGCAACAGCAAAGCACAGTGTTCTA
Source organism: Prinia subflava (assembly GCF_021018805.1). Classification (NCBI taxonomy): domain Eukaryota; kingdom Metazoa; phylum Chordata; class Aves; order Passeriformes; family Cisticolidae; genus Prinia; species Prinia subflava. The sequence continues at coordinate 12,934 of NW_026960906.1, read as the reverse complement.
CATATCTCTTCCAAGGAAATCAAGCAATTTAGGTCCTAAAACCTTTGCTCCTGCTCTCCAGACGAGGAATACACCAACTGGTACAAAATATACTTCACTAGTGGAAAAGGAGCAAGAAAGTGTCTGCAGCAGCTTCTCTGCTGGCTGGAAACACATACAACTAACAAGGTTTGTGTCTTTAGAAAACCAACACAGCAACAGCAAAGCACAGTGTTCTACATAGCTCTTCCATGGAAAACAAGCAATTTAGATCCTAAAACCTTTGCTCTTGCTCTGCAGACGAGGAACACACCAACTGGTACAAAATATACGTCAGTAGTGGAGAAAGCAGGTACGTGTCTTCAAGAGCTTCTCTGCTCGCTGCAAGTACAGAGAACAAACAGGGTTTGTTTCTTGAGAAAACCGACACAGCAACAGCAAAGCATAGTGTTCTACAGAGCTCTTCCATGGAAATCAAGCAATTTAGGTCCTAACACCTTTGCTCTTGCTCTGCAGACGAGGAATACACCAACTGGTACAAAATATACTTCACTAGTGGAAAAGGGGCAAGAAAGTGTCTGCAGCAGCTTCTCTGCTTGCTGAAAACACAGGGAACAAACAGGGTTTGTGTCTTGAGAAAACCAACACAGCAACAGCAAAGCACAGTGTTCTACATATCTCTTCCAAGGAAATCAAGCAATTTAGATCCTAAAACCTTTGCTCTTGCTCTGCAGACAAGGAATACACCAACTGGTACAAAATATACTTCACTTGTGGAAAAGGGGCAAGAAAGTGTCTGCAGCAGCTTCTCTGCTTGCTGAAAACACAGAGAACAAACAGGGCTTGTGTCTTGAGAAAACAAACACAGCAACCGAAAACCATAGTGTTCTACATAGCTCTTCCATGGAAAACAAGCAATTTAGATCCTAAAACCTTTGCTCTTGCTCTGCAGACGAGGAATACACCAACTGGTACAAAATATACTTCACTTGTGGAAAAGGGGCAAGAAAGTGTCTGCAGCAGCTTTTCTGCTCGCTGGAAACACATACAACTAACAAGGCTTGTGTCTTGAGAAAACCAACACAGTAACAGCAAAGCACAGTGTTCTACATATCTCTTCCAAGGAAATCAAGCAATTTAGGTCCTAAAACCTTTGCTCCTGCTCTCCAGACGAGGAATACACCAACTGGTACAAAATATACGTCAGTAGTGGAGAAAGCAGGTACGTGTCTTCAAGAGCTTCTCTGCTCGCTGCAAGTACAGAGAACAAACAGGGTTTGTTTCTTGAGAAAACCAACACAGCAACAGCAAAAGCATAGTGTTCTACAGAGCTCTTCCATGGAAATCAAGCAATTTAGGTCCTAACACATTTGCTCTTGCTTTGCAGACGAGGAACACACCAACTGGTACAAAATATACTTCACTTGTGAAAAAGGGGCAAGAAAGTGTCTGCAGCAGCTTCTCTGCTTGCTGCAAACACAGACAACCAACAGGACTTGTGTCTTGAGAAAACCAACACAGCAACAGCAAAGCATAGTGTTCTACAGAGCTCTTCCATGGAAAACAAGCAATTTAGATCCTAAAACCTTTGCTCTTGCTCTGCAGAAGAGGAATACACCAACTGGTACAAAATATACTTCACTTGTGGAAAAGGGGCAAGAAAGTGTCTGCAGCAGCTTTTCTGCTCGCTGGAAACACATACAACCAACAAGACTTGTGTCTTGAGAAAACCAACACAGTAACAGCAAAGCATAGTGTTCTACAAAGCTCTTCCATGGAAAACAAGCAATTTAGATCCTAAAACCTTTGCTCTTGCTCTGCAGACGAGGAATACACCAACTGGTACAAAATATACTTCACTTTTGGAAAAGGGGCAAGAAAGTGTCTGCAGCAGCTTCTCTGCTTGCTGAAAACACAGAGAACAAACAGGGTTTGTGTCTTTAGAAAACCAACACAGCAACAGCAAAGCATAGTGTTCTACATAGCTCTTCCATGGAAAACAAGCAATTTAGATCCTAAAAACCTTTGCTCTTGCTCTGCAGACGAGGAATACACCAACTGGTACAAAATATACTTCACTTGTGGAAAAGGGGCAAGAAAGTGTCTGCAGCAGCTTCTCTGCTTGCTGAAAAACACAGGGAACAAACAGGGTTTGTGTCTTGAGAAAACCAACACAGCAACAGCAAAGCACAGTGTTCTACATATCTCTTCCATGGAAATCAAGCAATTTAAGTCCTAAAACCTTTGCTCTTGCTTTGCAGACGAGGAAACACACCAACTGGTACAAAAATATACTTCACTTGTGGAAAAGGGGCAAGAAAGTGTCTGCAGCAGCTTTTCTGCTCGCTGGAAACACATACAACCAACAAGACTTGTGTCTTGAGAAAACCAACACAGTAACAGCAAAGCATAGTGTTTCTACAGAGCTCTTCCATGGAAATCAAGCAATTTTAGTCCTAAAACCTTTGCTCTTGCTTTGCAGACGAGGAACACACCAACTGGTACAAAATATACGTCAGTAGTGGAGAAAGCAGGTACGTGTCTTCAAGAGCTTCTCTGCTTGCTGAAAACACAGGGAACAAAGAGGGTTTGTGTCTTGAGAAAACCAACACAGCAACAGCAAAGCACAGTCTTCTACATATCTCTTCCATGGAAATCAAGCAATTTAAGTCCTAAAACCTTTGCTCTTGCTTTGCAGACGAGGAACACACCAACTGGTACAAAATATACTTCACTTGTGAAAAAGGGGGCAAGAAAGTGTCTGCAGCAGCTTCTCTGCTTGCTGCAAAACACAGACAACCAACAGGACTTGTGTCTTCAGAAAACCAACACAGCAACAGCAAAGCATAGTGTTCTACAGAGCTCTTCCATGGAAAACAAGCAATTTAGATCCTAAAAACCTTTGCTCTTGCTCTGCAGAAGAGGAATACACCAACTGGTACAAAATATACTTCACTTGTGGAAAAGGGGCAAGAAAGTGTCTGCAGCAGCTTTTCTGCTCGCTGGAAACACATACAACCAACAAGACTTGTGTCTTGAGAAAACCAACACAGCAACAGCAAAGCATAGTGTTCTACAGAGCTCTTCCATGGAAATCAAGCAATTTTAGTCCTAAAACCTTTGCTCTTGCTTTGCAGACGAGGAACACACCAACTGGTACAAAATATACGTCAGTAGTGGAGAAAGCAGGTACGTGTCTTCAAGAGCTTCTCTGCTTGCTGAAAACACAGGGGAACAAACAGGGCTTGTGTGTTTAGAAAACCAACACAGCAACAGCAAAGCATAGTGTTCTTAATAGCTCTTCCAATGAAATCAAGCAATTTAGGTCCTAAAACCTTTGATCCGTCTCTGCAGACGAGGAACACACCAACTGGTACAAAATATACTTCACTTGTGAAAAAGGGGCAAGAAAGTGTCTGCAGCAGCTTCTCTGCTTGCTGCAAACACAGACAACCAACAGGACTTGTGTCTTGAGAAAACCAACACAGCAACAGCAAAGCATAGTGTTCTACAGAGCTCTTCCTTGGAAAACAAGCAATTTAGATCCTAAAACCTTTGCTCTTGCTCTGCAGACGAGGAATACACAAACTGGTACAAAAATATACTTCACTTGTGGAATAGGAGCAAGAAAGTGTCTGCAGCAGCTTCTCTGCTTGCTGAAAACACAGAGAACAAACAGGGCTTGTGTCTTGAGAAAACAAACACAGCAACAGCAAAGCATAGTGTTCTACATAGCTCTTCCATGGAAAACAAGCAATTTAGATCCTAAAACCTTTGCTCTTGCTCTGCAGACGAGTAATACACCAACTGGTACAAAATATACTTCACTTGTGGAAAAGGGGCAAGAAAGTGTCTGCAGCAGCTTCTCTGCTTGCTGAAAACACAGGGAACAAACAGGGTTTGTGTCTTTAGAAAACCAACACAGCAACAGCAAAGCACAGTGTTCTACATATCTCTTCCAAGGAAATCAAGCAATTTAGGTCCTAAAACCTTTGCTCTTGCTCTGCAGACAAGGAATACACCAACTGGTACAAAATATACTTCACTTGTGGAAAAGGGGCAAGAAAGTGTCTGCAGCAGCTTCTCTGCTTGCTGAAAACACAGGGAACAAACAGGGTTTGTGTCTTTAGAAAACCAACACAGCAACAGCAAAGCATAGTGTTCTACATAGCTCTTCCATGGAAAACAAGCAATTTAGATCCTAAAACCTTTGCTCTTGCTCTGCAGACGAGGAATACACCAACTGGTACAAAATATACTTCACTTGTGGAAAAGGGGCAAGAAAGTGTCTGCAGCAGCTTCTCTGCTTGCTGAAAACACAGGGAACAAACAGGGTTTGTGTCTTGAGAAAACCAACACAGCAACAGCAAAGCACAGTGTTCTACATATCTCTTCCAAGGAAATCAAGCAATTTAGGTCCTAAAACCTTTGCTCCTGCTCTCCAGACGAGGAATACACCAACTGGTACAAAATATACTTCACTAGTGGAAAAGGAGCAAGAAAGTGTCTGCAGCAGCTTCTCTGCTTGCTGAAAACACAGAGAACAAACAGGGTTTGTGTCTTTAGAAAACCAACACAGCAACAGCAAAGCATAGTGTTCTACATAGCTCTTCCATGGAAAACAAGCAATTTAGATCCTAAAACCTTTGCTCTTGCCTCTGCAGACGAGGAATACACCAACTGGTACAAAATATACTTCACTTGTGGAAAAGGGGCAAGAAAGTGTCTGCAGCAGCTTCTCTGCTTGCTGAAAACACAGGGAACAAACAGGGTTTGTGTCTTGAGAAAACCAACACAGCAACAGCAAAGCACAGTGTTCTACATATCTCTTCCATGGAAATCAAGCAATTTAAGTCCTAAAAACCTTTGCTCTTGCTTTGCAGACGAGGAACACACCAACTGGTACAAAATATACTTCACTAGTGGAAAAGGGGCAAGAAAGTGTCTGCAGCAGCTTCTCTGCTGGCTGGAAACACATACAACTAACAAGGCTTGTGTCTTGAGAAAACCAACACAGTAACAGCAAAGCACAGTGTTCTACATATCTCTTCCAAGGAAATCAAGCAATTTAGGTCCTAAAACCTTTGCTCCTGCTCTCCAGACGAGGAATACACCAACTGGTACAAAATATACGTCAGTAGTGGAGAAAGCAGGTACGTGTCTTCAAGAGCTTCTCTGCTCGCTGCAAGTACAGAGAACAAACAGGGTTTGTTTCTTGAGAAAACCGACACAGCAACAGCAAAGCATAGTGTTCTACATAGCTCTTCCATGGAAAACAAGCAATTTAGATCCTAAAACCTTTGCTCTTGCTCTGCAGACGAGGAATACACCAACTGGTACAAAATATACTTCACATTGTGGAAAAAGGGGCAAGAAAGTGTCTGCAGCAGCTTCTCTGCTTGCTGAAAACACAGGGAACAAACAGGGTTTGTGTCTTGAGAAAACCAACACAGCAACAACAAAGCACAGTGTTCTACATATCTCTTCCAAGGAAATCAAGCAATTTAGGTCCTAAAACCTTTGCTCCTGCTCTGCAGACGAGGAATACACCAACTGGTACAAAATATACTTCACTAGTGGAAAAGGAGCAAGAAAGTGTCTGCAGCAGCTTCTCTGCTTGCTGAAAACACAGAGACCAAACAGGGTTTGTGTCTTGAGAAAACCAACACAGCAACAGCAAAGCATAGTGTTCTACATAGCTCTTCCAAGGAAATCAAGCAATTTAGGTCCTAAAAACCTTTGCTCTTGCTCTGCAGACGAGGAATACACCAACTGGTACAAAATATACTTCACTTGTGGAAAAGGGGCAAGAAAGTGTCTGCAGCAGCTTCTCTGCTTGCTGAAAACACAGGGAACAAACAGGGTTTGTGTCTTGAGAAAACCAACACAGCAACAGCAAAGCATAGTGTTCTACATAGCTCTTCCATGGAAATCAAGCAATTTAGATCCTAAAACCTTTGCTCTTGCTCTGCAGACGAGGAATACACAAACTGGTACAAAATATACTTCACTAGTGGAAAAGGAGCAAGAAAGTGTCTGCAGCAGCTTCTCTGCTTGCTGAAAACACAGAGAACAAAACAGGGTTTGTGTCTTGAGAAAACCAACACAGCAACAGCAAAGCACAGTGTTCTACATATCTCTTCCAAGGAAATCAAGCAATTTACGTCCTAAAACCTTTGCTCCTGCTCTCACAGACGAGGAATACACCAACTGGTAGAAAATATACGTCAGTAGTGGAGAAAGCAGGTACGTGTCTTCAAGAGCTTCTCTGCTCGCTGCAAGTACAGAGAACAAACAGGGTTTGTTTCTTGAGAAAACCAACACAGCAACAGCAAAGCATAGTGTTCTACAGAGCTCTTCCATGGAAATCAAGCAATTTAGGTCCTAACACATTTGCTCTTGCTCTGCAGACGAGGAATACACCAACTGGTACAAAATATACTTCACTAGTGGAAAAGGAGCAAGAAAGTGTCTGCAGCAGCTTCTCTGCTTGCTGAAAACACAGAGAACAAACAGGGCTTGTGTCTTGAGAAAACCAACACAGCAACAGCAAAGCATAGTGTTCTACATAGCTCTTCCATGGAAAACAAGCAATTTAGATCCTAAAACCTTTGCTCTTGCTCTGCAGACGAGGAATACACCAACTGGTACAAAATATACTTCACTTGTGGAAAAGGGGCAAGAAAGTGTCTGCAGCAGCTTCTCTGCTTGCTGAAAACACAGGGAACAAACAGGGTTTGTGTCTTGAGAAAAACCAACACAGCAACAGCAAAGCATAGTGTTCTACATAGCTCTTCCATGGAAAACAAGCAATTTAGATCCTAAAACCTTTGCTCTTGCTCTGCAGACGAGGAATACACCAACTGGTACAAAATATACTTCACTTGTGGAAAAGGGGCAAGAAAGTGTCTGCAGCAGCTTCTCTGCTTGCTGAAAACACAGGGAACAAACAGGGTTTGTGTCTTGAGAAAACCAACACAGCAACAGCAAAGCACAGTGTTCTACATATCTCTTCCAAGGAAATCAAGCAATTTAGGTCCTAAAACCTTTGCTCTTGCTCTGCAGACAAGGAATACACCAACTGGTACAAAATATACTTCACTTGTGGAAAAGGGGCAAGAAAGTGTCTGCAGCAGCTTCTCTGCTTGCTGAAAACACAGAGAACAAACAGGGCTTGTGTCTTGAGAAAACAAACACAGCAACCGAAAACCATAGTGTTCTACATAGCTCTTCCATGGAAAACAAGCAATTTAGATCCTAAAACCTTTGCTCTTGCTCTGCAGACGAGGAATACACCAACTGGTACAAAATATACTTCACTTGTGGAAAAGGGGCAAGAAAGTGTCTGCAGCAGCTTTTCTGCTCGCTGGAAACACATACAACTAACAAGGCTTGTGTCTTGAGAAAACCAACACAGTAACAGCAAAGCACAGTGTTCTACATATCTCTTCCAAGGAAATCAAGCAATTTAGGTCCTAAAACCTTTGCTCCTGCTCTCCAGACGAGGAATACACCAACTGGTACAAAATATACGTCAGTAGTGGAGAAAGCAGGTACGTGTCTTCAAGAGCTTCTCTGCTCGCTGCAAGTACAGAGAACAAACAGGGTTTGTTTCTTGAGAAAACCAACACAGCAACAGCAAAGCATAGTGTTCTACAGAGCTCTTCCATGAAATCAAGCAATTTAGGTCCTAACACATTTGCTCTTGCTTTGCAGACGAGGAACACACCAACTGGTACAAAATATACTTCACTTGTGGAAAAGGGGCAAGAAAGTGTCTGCAGCAGCTTCTCTGCTTGCTGAAAACACAGGGAACAAACAGGGTTTGTGTCTTGAGAAAACCAACACAGCAACAGCAAAGCACAGTGTTCTACATATCTCTTCCAAGGAAATCAAGCAATTTAGGTCCTAAAACCTTTGCTCCTGCTCTCCAGACGAGGAATACACCAACTGGTACAAAATATACTTCACTAGTGGAAAAGGAGCAAGAAAGTGTCTGCAGCAGCTTCTCTGCTTGCTGAAAACACAGAGACCAAACAGGGTTTGTGTCTTTAGAAAACCAACACAGCAACAGCAAAGCATAGTGTTCTACATAGCTCTTCCATGGAAATCAAGCAATTTAGATCCTAAAACCTTTGCTCTTGCTCTGCAGACGAGGAATACACCAACTGGTACAGAAATATACTTCACTTGTGGAAAAGGGGCAAGAAAGTGTCTGCAGCAGCTTCTCTGCTTGCTGAAAACACAGGGAACAAACAGGGTTTGTGTCTTGAGAAAACCAAACACAGCAACAGCAAAGCACAGTGTTCTACATATCTCTTCCAAGGAAATCAAGCAATTTACGTCCTAAAACCTTTGCTCCTGCTCTCCAGACGAGGAATACACCAACTGGTACAAAATATACGTCAGTAGTGGAGAAAGCAGGTACGTGTCTTCAAGAGCTTCTCTGCTCGCTGCAAGTACAGAGAACAAACAGGGTTTGTTTCTTGAGAAAACCAACACAGCAACAGCAAAGCATAGTGTTCTACAGAGCTCTTCCATGGAAATCAAGCAATTTAGGTCCTAACACATTTGCTCTTGCTCTGCAGACGAGGAATACACCAACTGGTACAAAATATACTTCACCTAGTGGAAAAGGGGCAAGAAAGTGTCTGCAGCAGCTTCTCTGCTTGCTGAACAACACAGAGAAACAAACAGGGCTTGTGTCTTGAGAAAACCAACACAGCAACAGCAAAGCATAGTGTTCTACATAGCTCTTCCATGGAAAACAAGCAATTTAGATCCTAAAACCTTTGCTCTTGCTCTGCAGACGAGGAATACACCAACTGGTACAAAATATACTTCACTTGTGGAAAAGGGGCAAGAAAGTGTCTGCAGCAGCTTCTCTGCTTGCTGAAAACACAGGGAACAAACAGGGTTTGTGTCTTGAGAAAACCAACACAGCAACAGCAAAGCACAGTGTTCTACATATCTCTTCCAAGGAAATCAAGCAATTTAGGTCCTAAAACCTTTGCTCCTGCTCTCCAGACGAGGAATACACCAACTGGTACAAAATATACTTCACTAGTGGAAAAGGAGCAAGAAAGTGTCTGCAGCAGCTTCTCTGCTGGCTGGAAACACATACAACTAACAAGGTTTGTGTCTTTAGAAAACCAACACAGCAACAGCAAAGCACAGTGTTCTACATAGCTCTTCCATGGAAAACAAGCAATTTAGATCCTAAAACCTTTGCTCTTGCTCTGCAGACGAGGAACACACCAACTGGTACAAAATATACGTCAGTAGTGGAGAAAGCAGGTACGTGTCTTCAAGAGCTTCTCTGCTCGCTGCAAGTACAGAGAACAAACAGGGTTTGTTTTCTTGAGAAAACCGACACAGCAACAGCAAAGCATAGTGTTCTACAGAGCTCTTCCATGGAAATCAAGCAATTTAGGTCCTAACACCTTTGCTCTTGCTCTGCAGACGAGGAATACACCAACTGGTACAAAATATACTTCACTAGTGGAAAAGGGGCAAGAAAGTGTCTGCAGCAGCTTCTCTGCTTGCTGAAAACACAGGGAACAAACAGGGTTTGTGTCTTGAGAAAACCAACACAGCAACAGCAAAGCACAGTGTTCTACATATCTCTTCCAAGGAAATCAAGCAATTTAGATCCTAAAACCTTTGCTCTTGCTCTGCAGACAAGGAATACACCAACTGGTACAAAATATACTTCACTTGTGGAAAAGGGGCAAGAAAGTGTCTGCAGCAGCTTCTCTGCTTGCTGAAAACACAGAGAACAAACAGGGCTTGTGTCTTGAGAAAACAAACACAGCAACCGAAAACCATAGTGTTCTACATAGCTCTTCCATGGAAAACAAGCAATTTAGATCCTAAAACCTTTGCTCTTGCTCTGCAGACGAGGAATACACCAACTGGTACAAAATATACTTCACTTGTGGAAAAGGGGCAAGAAAGTGTCTGCAGCAGCTTTTCTGCTCGCTGGAAACACATACAACTAACAAGGCTTGTGTCTTGAGAAAACCAACACAGTAACAGCAAAGCACAGTGTTCTACATATCTCTTCCAAGGAAATCAAGCAATTTAGGTCCTAAAACCTTTGCTCCTGCTCTCCAGACGAGGAATACACCAACTGGTACAAAAATATACGTCAGTAGTGGAGAAAGCAGGTACGTGTCTTCAAGAGCTTCTCTGCTCGCTGCAAGTACAGAGAACAAACAGGGTTTGTTTCTTGAGAAAACCAACACAGCAACAGCAAAGCATAGTGTTCTACAGAGCTCTTCCATGGAAATCAAGCAATTTAGGTCCTAACACATTTGCTCTTGCTTTGCAGACGAGGAACACACCAACTGGTACAAAATATACTTCACTTGTGAAAAAAGGGGCAAGAAAGTGTCTGCAGCAGCTTCTCTGCTTGCTGCAAACACAGACAACCAACAGGACTTGTGTCTTGAGAAAACCAACACAGCAACAGCAAAGCATAGTGTTCTACAGAGCTCTTCCATGGAAAACAAGCAATTTAGATCCTAAAACCTTTGCTCTTGCTCTGCAGAAGAGGAATACACCAACTGGTACAAAAATATACTTCACTTGTGGAAAAGGGGCAAGAAAGTGTCTGCAGCAGCTTTTCTGCTCGCTGGAAAACACATGCAACCAACAAGACTTGTGTCTTGAGAAAACCAACACAGTAACAGCAAAGCATAGTGTTCTACAAAGCTCTTCCATGGAAAACAAGCAATTTAGATCCTAAAACCTTTGCTCTTGCTCTGCAGACGAGGAATACACCAACTGGTACAAAATATACTTCACTTTTGGAAAAGGGGCAAGAAAGTGTCTGCAGCAGCTTCTCTGCTTGCTGAAAACACAGGGAACAAACAGGGTTTGTGTCTTGAGAAAACCAACACAGCAACAGCAAAGCACAGTGTTCTACATATCTCTTCCAAGGAAATCAAGCAATTTAGGTCCTAAAACCTTTGCTCCTGCTCTCCAGACGAGGAATACACCAACTGGTACAAAATATACTTCACTAGTGGAAAAGGAGCAAGAAAGTGTCTGCAGCAGCTTCTCTGCTTGCTGAAAACACAGAGAACAAACAGGGTTTGTTTCTTGAGAAAACCGACACAGCAACAGCAAAGCATAGTGTTCTACATAGCTCTTCCATGGAAATCAAGCAATTTAGGTCCTAACACCTTTGCTCTTGCTCTGCAGACGAGGAATACACCAACTGGTACAAAAATATACTTCACTTGTGGAAAAGGGGCAAGAAAGTGTCTGCAGCAGCTTCTCTGCTTGCTGAAAAACACAGGGAACAAACAGGGTTTGTGTCTTGAGAAAACCAAACACAGCAAAAGCAAAGCACAGTGTTCTACATATCTCTTCCAAGGAAATCAAGCAATTTAGATCCTAAAACCTTTGCTCTTGCTCTGCAGACAAGGAATACACCAACTGGTACAAAATATACTTCACCTTGTGGAAAAGGGGCAAGAAAGTGTCTGCAGCAGCTTCTCTGCTTGCTGAAAACACAGGGAACAAACAGGGTTTGTGTCTTGAGAAAACCAACACAGCAACAGCAAAGCATAGTGTTCTACATAGCTCTTCCATGGAAAACAAGCAATTTAGATCCTAAAATCTTTGCTCTTGCTCTGCAGACGAGGAATACACCAACTGGTACAAAATATACTTCACTTGTGGAAAAGGGGCAAGAAAGTGTCTGCAGCAGCTTCTCTGCTTGCTGAAAACACAGGGAACAAACAGGGTTTGTGTCTTGAGAAAACCAACACAGCAACAGCAAAGCACAGTGTTTCTACATATCTCTTCCAAGGAAATCAAGCAATTTAGGTCCTAAAACCTTTGCTCCTGCTCTCCAGACGAGGAATACACCAACTGGTACAAAATATACTTCACTAGTGGAAAAGGAGCAAGAAAGTGTCTGCAGCAGCTTCTCTGCTTGCTGAAAACACAGAGACCAAAACAGGGTTTCTGTCTTTAGAAAACCAACACAGCAACAGCAAAGCATAGTGTTCTACATAGCTCTTCCATGGAAATCAAGCAATTTAGGTCCTAAAACCTTTGCTCTTGCTCTGCAGACGAGGAATACACCAACTGGTACAAAATATACTTCACTTGTGGAAAAGGGGCAAGAAAGTGTCTGCAGCAGCTTCTCTGCTTGCTGAAAACACAGGGAACAAACAGGGTTTGTGTCTTGAGAAAACCAACACAGCAACAGCAAAGCACAGTGTTCTACATATCTCTTCCAAGGAAATCAAGCAATTTAGGTCCTAAAACCTTTGCTCCTGCTCTCCAGACGAGGAATACACCAACTGGTAGAAAATATACGTCAGTAGTGGAGAAAGCAGGTACGTGTCTTCAAGAGCTTCTCTGCTCGCTGCAAGTACAGAGAACAAACAGGGTTTGTTTCTTGAGAAAACCAACACAGCAACAGCAAAGCATAGTGTTCTACAGAGCTCTTCCATGGAAATCAAGCAATTTAGGTCCTAACACATTTGCTCTTGCTTTGCAGACGAAGAACACACCAACTGGTACAAAATATACTTCACTTGTAAAAAGGGGCAAGAAAGTGTCTGCAGCAGCTTCTCTGCTTGCTGCAAAACACAGACAACCAACAGGACTTGTGTCTACAGAAAACCAACACAGCAACAGCAAAGCATAGTGTTCTACAGAGCTCTTCCATGGAAAACAAGCAATTTAGATCCTAAAAACCTTTGCTCTTGCTCTGCAGAAGAGGAATACACCAACTGGTACAAAAATATACTTCACTTGTGGAAAAGGGGCAAGAAAGTGTCTGCAGCAGCTTTTCTGCTCGCTGGAAACACATACAACCAACAAGACTTGTGTCTTGAGAAAACCAACACAGCAACAGCAAAGCATAGTGTTCTACAGAGCTCTTCCATGGAAATCAAGCAATTTTAGTCCTAAAAACCTTTGCTCTTGCTTT
>NW_026960905.1:0-30436 GCF_021018805.1 Prinia subflava | reverse complement strand
GGTTTTAGGATCTAAATTGCTTGTTTTCCATGCAAGAGCTATGTAGAACACTATGGTTTTCGGTTGCTGTGTTTGTTTTCTCAAGACACAAGCCCTGTTTGTTCTCTGTGTTTTCAGCAAGCAGAGAAGCTGCTGCAGACACTTTCTTGCTCCTTTTCCACTAGTGAAGTATATTTTGTACCAGTTTGTGTATTCCTCGTCTGCAGAGCAAGAGCAAAGGTTTTAGGATCTAAATTGCTTGTTTTCCATGCAAGAGCTATGTAGAACACTATGCTTTGCTGTTGCTGTGTTGGTTTTCTCAAGACACAAACCCTGTTTGTTCCCTGTGTTTTCAGCAAGCAGAGAAGCTGCTGCAGACACTTTCTTGCCCCTTTTCCACAAGTGAAGTATATTTTGTACCAGTTGGTGTATTCCTCGTCTGCAGAGCAAGAGCAAAGGTTTTAGGATCTAAATTGCTTGATTTCCATGGAAGAGCTCTGTAGAACACTATGCTTTGCTGTTGCTGTGTTGGTTTTCTCAAGACACAAACCCTGTTTGTTCCCTGTGTTTTCAGCAAGCAGAGAAGCTGCTGCAGACACTTTCTTGCCTCTTTTCCACAAGTGAAGTATATTTTGTACCAGTTGGTGTATTCCTCGTCTGCAGAGCAAGAGCAAAGGTTTTAGGATCTAAATTGCTTGTTTTCCATGCAAGAGCTATGTAGAACACTATGCTTTGCTGTTGCTGTGTTGGTTTTCTCAAGACACAAATCCTGTTGGTTGTCTGTGTTTGCAGCAAGCAGAGAAGCTGCTGCAGACACTTTCTTGCTCCTTTTCCACTAGTGAAGTATATTTTGTACCAGTTTGTGTATTCCTCGTCTGCAGAGCAAGAGCAAAGGTTTTAGGATCTAAATTGCTTGTTTTCCATGGAAGAGCTATGTAGAACACTATGCTTTGCTGTTGCTGTGTTGGTTTTCTCAAGACACAAACCCTGTTTGTTCCCTGTGTTTTCAGCAAGCAGAGAAGCTGCTGCAGACACTTTCTTGCCCCTTTTCCACAAGTGAAGTATATTTTGTACCAGTTTGTGTATTCCTCGTCTGCAGAGCAAGAGCAAAGGTTTTAGGATCTAAATTGCTTGTTTTCCATGGAAGAGCTATGTAGAACACTATGCTTTGCTGTTGCTGTGTTGGTTTTCTAAAGACACAAACCCTGTTTGTTCCCTGTGTTTTCAGCAAGCAGAGAAGCTGCTGCAGACACTTTCTTGCCCCTTTTCCACAAGTGAAATATATTTTGTACCAGTTGGTGTATTCCTCGTCTGCAGAGCAAGAGCAAAGGTGTTAGGACCTAAATTGCTTGATTTCCATGGAAGAGCTCTGTAGAACACTATGCTTTGCTGTTGCTGTGTCGGTTTTCTCAAGAAACAAACCCTGTTTGTTCTCTGTACTTGCAGCGAGCAGAGAAGCTCTTGAAGACACGTACCTGCTTTCTCCACTACTGACGTATATTTTGTACCAGTTGGTGTATTCCTCGTCTGGAGAGCAGGAGCAATGGTTTTAGGACCTAAATTGCTTGATTTCCTTGGAAGAGATATGTAGAACACTGTGCTTTGCTGTTACTGTGTTGGTTTTCTCAAGACACAAGCCTTGTTAGTTGTATGTGTTTCCAGCGAGCAGAAAAGCTGCTGCAGACACTTTCTTGCCCCTTTTCCACAAGTGAAATATATTTTGTACCAGTTGGTGTATTCCTCGTCTGCAGAGCAAGAGCAAAGGTTTTAGGATCTAAATTGCTTGTTTTCCATGGAAGAGCTATGTAGAACACTATGGTTTTCGGTTGCTGTGTTTGTTTTCTCAAGACACAAGCCCTGTTTGTTCTCTGTGTTTTCAGCAAGCAGAGAAGCTGCTGCAGACACTTTCTTGCTCCTTTTCCACTAGTGAAGTATATTTTGTACCAGTTTGTGTATTCCTCGTCTGCAGAGCAAGAGCAAAGGTTTTAGGATCTAAATTGCTTGTTTTCCATGGAAGAGCTATGTAGAACACTATGCTTTGCTGTTGCTGTGTTGGTTTTCTCAAGACACAAACCCTGTTTGTTCCCTGTGTTTTCAGCAAGCAGAGAAGCTGCTGCAGACACTTTCTTGCCCCTTTTCCACAAGTGAAGTATATTTTGTACCAGTTTGTGTATTCCTCGTCTGCAGAGCAAGAGCAAAGGTTTTAGGATCTAAATTGCTTGTTTTCCATGGAAGAGCTATGTAGAACACTATGCTTTGCTGTTGCTGTGTTGGTTTTCTAAAGACACAAACCCTGTTTGTTCCCTGTGTTTTCAGCAAGCAGAGAAGCTGCTGCAGAAACTTTCTTGCCCCTTTTCCACAAGTGAAGAATATTTTGTACCAGTTGGTGTATTCCTCGTCTGCAGAGCAAGAGCAAAGGTTTTAGGATCTAAATTGCTTGTTTTCCATGGAAGAGCTATGTAGAACACTATGCTTTGCTGTTGCTGTGTTGGTTTTCTCAAGACACAAATCCTGTTGGTTGTCTGTGTTTGCAGCAAGCAGAGAAGCTGCTGCAGACACTT
Organism: Prinia subflava; assembly: GCF_021018805.1. Taxonomy (NCBI): domain Eukaryota; kingdom Metazoa; phylum Chordata; class Aves; order Passeriformes; family Cisticolidae; genus Prinia; species Prinia subflava. Next base: position 27,896 of record NW_026960905.1, on the reverse strand, counting down.
TCTTGCTCCTTTTCCACTAGTGAAGTATATTTTGTACCAGTTTGTGTATTCCTCGTCTGCAGAGCAAGAGCAAAGGTTTTAGGATCTAAATTGCTTGTTTTCCATGGAAGAGCTATGTAGAACACTATGCTTTGCTGTTGCTGTGTTGGTTTTCTAAAGACACAAACCCTGTTTGTTCCCTGTGTTTTCAGCAAGCAGAGAAGCTGCTGCAGACACTTTCTTGCCCCTTTTCCACAAGTGAAATATATTTTGTACCAGTTGGTGTATTCCTCGTCTGCAGAGCAAGAGCAAAGGTGTTAGGACCTAAATTGCTTGATTTCCATGGAAGAGCTCTGTAGAACACTATGCTTTGCTGTTGCTGTGTCGGTTTTCTCAAGAAACAAACCCTGTTTGTTCTCTGTACTTGCAGCGAGCAGAGAAGCTCTTGAAGACACGTACCTGCTTTCTCCACTACTGACGTATATTTTGTACCAGTTGGTGTATTCCTCGTCTGGAGAGCAGGAGCAATGGTTTTAGGACCTAAATTGCTTGATTTCCTTGGAAGAGATATGTAGAACACTGTGCTTTGCTGTTACTGTGTTGGTTTTCTCAAGACACAAGCCTTGTTAGTTGTATGTGTTTCCAGCGAGCAGAAAAGCTGCTGCAGACACTTTCTTGCCCCTTTTCCACAAGTGAAATATATTTTGTACCAGTTGGTGTATTCCTCGTCTGCAGAGCAAGAGCAAAGGTTTTAGGATCTAAATTGCTTGTTTTCCATGGAAGAGCTATGTAGAACACTATGGTTTTCGGTTGCTGTGTTTGTTTTCTCAAGACACAAGCCCTGTTTGTTCTCTGTGTTTTCAGCAAGCAGAGAAGCTGCTGCAGACACTTTCTTGCCCCTTTTCCACAAGTGAAGTATATTTTGTACCAGTTGGTGTATTCCTCGTCTGCAGAGCAAGAGCAAAGGTTTTAGGATCTAAATTGCTTGTTTTCCATGGAAGAGCTATGTAGAACACTATGCTTTGCTGTTGCTGTGTTGGTTTTCTCAAGACACAAACCCTGTTTGTTCCCTGTGTTTTCAGCAAGCAGAGAAGCTGCTGCAGACACTTTCTTGCCCCTTTTCCACAAGTGAAGTATATTTTGTACCAGTTTGTGTATTCCTCGTCTGCAGAGCAAGAGCAAAGGTTTTAGGATCTAAATTGCTTGTTTTCCATGGAAGAGCTATGTAGAACACTATGCTTTGCTGTTGCTGTGTTGGTTTTCTAAAGACACAAACCCTGTTTGTTCCCTGTGTTTTCAGCAAGCAGAGAAGCTGCTGCAGAAACTTTCTTGCCCCTTTTCCACAAGTGAAGTATATTTTGTACCAGTTGGTGTATTCCTCGTCTGCAGAGCAAGAGCAAAGGTTTTAGGATCTAAATTGCTTGTTTTCCATGGAAGAGCTATGTAGAACACTATGCTTTGCTGTTGCTGTGTTGGTTTTCTAAAGACACAAACCCTGTTTGTTCCCTGTGTTTTCAGCAAGCAGAGAAGCTGCTGCAGACACTTTCTTGCCCCTTTTCCACAAGTGAAATATATTTTGTACCAGTTGGTGTATTCCTCGTCTGCAGAGCAAGAGCAAAGGTGTTAGGACCTAAATTGCTTGATTTCCATGGAAGAGCTCTGTAGAACACTATGCTTTGCTGTTGCTGTGTCGGTTTTCTCAAGAAACAAACCCTGTTTGTTCTCTGTACTTGCAGCGAGCAGAGAAGCTCTTGAAGACACGTACCTGCTTTCTCCACTACTGACGTATATTTTGTACCAGTTGGTGTATTCCTCGTCTGGAGAGCAGGAGCAATGGTTTTAGGACCTAAATTGCTTGATTTCCTTGGAAGAGATATGTAGAACACTGTGCTTTGCTGTTACTGTGTTGGTTTTCTCAAGACACAAGCCTTGTTAGTTGTATGTGTTTCCAGCGAGCAGAAAAGCTGCTGCAGACACTTTCTTGCCCCTTTTCCACAAGTGAAATATATTTTGTACCAGTTGGTGTATTCCTCGTCTGCAGAGCAAGAGCAAAGGTTTTAGGATCTAAATTGCTTGTTTTCCATGGAAGAGCTATGTAGAACACTATGGTTTTCGGTTGCTTTGTTTGTTTTCTCAAGACACAAGCCCTGTTTGTTCTCTGTGTTTTCAGCAAGCAGAGAAGCTGCTGCAGACACTTTCTTGCCCCTTTTCCACAAGTGAAGTATATTTTGTACCAGTTGGTGTATTCCTCGTCTGCAGAGCAAGAGCAAAGGTTTTAGGATCTAAATTGCTTGTTTTCCATGGAAGAGCTATGTAGAACACTATGCTTTGCTGTTGCTGTGTTGGTTTTCTAAAGACACAAACCCTGTTTGTTCCCTGTGTTTTCAGCAAGCAGAGAAGCTGCTGCAGACACTTTCTTGCCCCTTTTCCACAAGTGAAGTATATTTTGTACCAGTTGGTGTATTCCTCGTCTGCAGAGCAAGAGCAAAGGTTTTAGGATCTAAATTGCTTGTTTTCCATGGAAGAGCTATGTAGAACACTATGCTTTGCTGTTGCTGTGTCGGTTTTCTCAAGAAACAAACCCTGTTTGTTCTCTGTACTTGCAGCGAGCAGAGAAGCTCTTGAAGACACGTACCTGCTTTCTCCACTACTGACGTATATTTTGTACCAGTTGGTGTATTCCTCGTCTGGAGAGCAGGAGCAATGGTTTTAGGACCTAAATTGCTTGATTTCCTTGGAAGAGCTATGTAGAACACTGTGCTTTGCTGTTTCTGTGTTGGTTTTCTCAAGACACAAGCCTTGTTAGTTGTATGTGTTTCCAGCGAGCAGAAAAGCTGCTGCAGACACTTTCTTGCCCCTTTTCCACAAGTGAAATATATTTTGTACCAGTTGGTGTATTCCTCGTCTGCAGAGCAAGAGCAAAGGTTTTAGGATCTAAATTGCTTGTTTTCCATGGAAGAGCTCTGTAGAACACTATGCTTTGCTGTTGCTGTGTTGGTTTTCTCAAGACACAAATCCTGTTGGTTGTCTGTGTTTGCAGCAAGCAGAGAAGCTGCTGCAGACACTTTCTTGCTCCTTTTCCACTAGTGAAGTATATTTTGTACCAGTTTGTGTATTCCTCGTCTGCAGAGCAAGAGCAAAGGTTTTAGGATCTAAATTGCTTGTTTTCCATGGAAGAGCTATGTAGAACACTATGCTTTGCTGTTGCTGTGTTGGTTTTCTAAGACACAAACCCTGTTTGTTCCCTGTGTTTTCAGCAAGCAGAGAAGCTGCTGCAGACACTTTCTTGCCCCTTTTCCACAAGTGAAATATATTTTGTACCAGTTGGTGTATTCCTCGTCTGCAGAGCAAGAGCAAAGGTTTTAGGATCTAAATTGCTTGTTTTCCATGCAAGAGCTATGTAGAACACTATGCTTTGCTGTTGCTGTGTTGGTTTTCTCAAGACACAAGTCCTGTTGGTTGTCTGTGTTTGCAGCAAGCAGAGAAGCTGCTGCAGACACTTTCTTGCCCCTTTTCCACAAGTGAAGTATATTTTGTACCAGATGGTGTATTCCTCGTCTGCAGAGCAAGAGCAAAGGTTTTAGGATCTAAATTGCTTGTTTTCCATGGAAGAGCTATGTAGAACACTATGCTTTGCTGTTGCTGTGTTGGTTTTCTAAAGACACAAACCCTGTTTGTTCCCTGTGTTTTCAGCAAGCAGAGAAGCTGCTGCAGACACTTTCTTGCCCCTTTTCCACAAGTGAAGTATATTTTGTACCAGTTGGTGTATTCCTCGTCTGCAGAGCAAGAGCAAAGGTTTTAGGATCTAAATTGCTTGTTTTCCATGGAAGAGCTATGTAGAACACTATGCTTTGCTGTTGCTGTGTTGGTTTTCTAAAGACACAAACCCTGTTTGTTCCCTGTGTTTTCAGCAAGCAGAGAAGCTGCTGCAGACACTTTCTTGCCCCTTTTTCACAAGTGAAGTATATTTTGTACCAGTTGGTGTATTCCTCGTCTGCAGAGCAAGAGCAAAGGTTTTAGGATCTAAATTGCTTGTTTTCCATGGAAGAGCTCTGTAGAACACTATGCTTTGCTGTTGCTGTGTCGGTTTTCTCAAGAAACAAACCCTGTTTGTTCTCTGTACTTGCAGCGAGCAGAGAAGCTCTTGAAGACACGTACCTGCTTTCTCCACTACTGACGTATATTTTGTACCAGTTGGTGTATTCCTCGTCTGGAGAGCAGGAGCAATGGTTTTAGGACCTAAATTGCTTGATTTCCTTGGAAGAGCTATGTAGAACACTGTGCTTTGCTGTTTCTGTGTTGGTTTTCTCAAGACACAAGCCTTGTTAGTTGTATGTGTTTCCAGCGAGCAGAAAAGCTGCTGCAGACACTTTCTTGCCCCTTTTCCACAAGTGAAATATATTTTGTACCAGTTGGTGTATTCCTCGTCTGCAGAGCAAGAGCAAAGGTTTTAGGATCTAAATTGCTTGTTTTCCATGGAAGAGCTATGTAGAACACTATGGTTTTCGGTTGCTGTGTTTGTTTTCTCAAGACACAAGCCCTGTTTGTTCCCTGTGTTTTCAGCAAGCAGAGAAGCTGCTGCAGACACTTTCTTGCTCCTTTTCCACTAGTGAAGTATATTTTGTACCAGTTGGTGTATTCCTCGTCTGCAGAGCAAGAGCAAAGGTTTTAGGATCTAAATTGCTTGTTTTCCATGGAAGAGCTATGTAGAACACTATGCTTTGCTGTTGCTGTGTTGGTTTTCTAAAGACACAAACCCTGTTTGTTCCCTGTGTTTTCAGCAAGCAGAGAAGCTGCTGCAGACACTTTCTTGCCCCTTTTCCACAAGTGAAATATATTTTGTACCAGTTGGTGTATTCCTCGTCTGCAGAGCAAGAGCAAAGGTTTTAGGATCTAAATTGCTTGTTTTCCATGCAAGAGCTATGTAGAACACTATGCTTTGCTGTTGCTGTGTTGGTTTTCTCAAGACACAAGTCCTGTTGGTTGTCTGTGTTTGCAGCAAGCAGAGAAGCTGCTGCAGACACTTTCTTGCCCCTTTTCCACAAGTGAAGTATATTTTGTACCAGATGGTGTATTCCTCGTCTGCAGAGCAAGAGCAAAGGTTTTAGGATCTAAATTGCTTGTTTTCCATGGAAGAGCTATGTAGAACACTATGCTTTGCTGTTGCTGTGTTGGTTTTCTAAAGACACAAACCCTGTTTGTTCCCTGTGTTTTCAGCAAGCAGAGAAGCTGCTGCAGACACTTTCTTGCCCCTTTTCCACAAGTGAAGTATATTTTGTACCAGTTGGTGTATTCCTCGTCTGCAGAGCAAGAGCAAAGGTTTTAGGATCTAAATTGCTTGTTTTCCATGGAAGAGCTATGTAGAACACTATGCTTTGCTGTTGCTGTGTTGGTTTTCTAAAGACACAAACCCTGTTTGTTCCCTGTGTTTTCAGCAAGCAGAGAAGCTGCTGCAGACACTTTCTTGCCCCTTTTTCACAAGTGAAGTATATTTTGTACCAGTTGGTGTATTCCTCGTCTGCAGAGCAAGAGCAAAGGTTTTAGGATCTAAATTGCTTGTTTTCCATGGAAGAGCTCTGTAGAACACTATGCTTTGCTGTTGCTGTGTCGGTTTTCTCAAGAAACAAACCCTGTTTGTTCTCTGTACTTGCAGCGAGCAGAGAAGCTCTTGAAGACACGTACCTGCTTTCTCCACTACTGACGTATATTTTGTACCAGTTGGTGTATTCCTCGTCTGGAGAGCAGGAGCAATGGTTTTAGGACCTAAATTGCTTGATTTCCTTGGAAGAGCTATGTAGAACACTGTGCTTTGCTGTTTCTGTGTTGGTTTTCTCAAGACACAAGCCTTGTTAGTTGTATGTGTTTCCAGCGAGCAGAAAAGCTGCTGCAGACACTTTCTTGCCCCTTTTCCACAAGTGAAATATATTTTGTACCAGTTGGTGTATTCCTCGTCTGCAGAGCAAGAGCAAAGGTTTTAGGATCTAAATTGCTTGTTTTCCATGGAAGAGCTATGTAGAACACTATGGTTTTCGGTTGCTGTGTTTGTTTTCTCAAGACACAAGCCCTGTTTGTTCCCTGTGTTTTCAGCAAGCAGAGAAGCTGCTGCAGACACTTTCTTGCTCCTTTTCCACTAGTGAAGTATATTTTGTACCAGTTGGTGTATTCCTCGTCTGCAGAGCAAGAGCAAAGGTTTTAGGATCTAAATTGCTTGTTTTCCATGGAAGAGCTATGTAGAACACTATGCTTTGCTGTTGCTGTGTTGGTTTTCTAAAGACACAAACCCTGTTTGTCCCCTGTGTTTTCAGCAAGCAGAGAAGCTGCTGCAGACACTTTCTTGCCCCTTTTCCACAAGTGAAATATATTTTGTACCAGTTGGTGTATTCCTCGTCTGCAGAGCAAGAGCAAAGGTTTTAGGATCTAAATTGCTTGTTTTCCATGGAAGAGCTATGTAGAACACTATGGTTTTCGGTTGCTGTGTTTGTTTTCTCAAGACACAAGCCCTGTTTGTTCTCTGTGTTTTCAGCAAGCAGAGAAGCTGCTGCAGACACTTTCTTGCTCCTTTTCCACTAGTGAAGTATATTTTGTACCAGTTTGTGTATTCCTCGTCTGCAGAGCAAGAGCAAAGGTTTTAGGATCTAAATTGCTTGTTTTCCATGGAAGAGCTATGTAGAACACTATGCTTTGCTGTTGCTGTGTTGGTTTTCTCAAGACACAAACCCTGTTTGTTCCCTGTGTTTGCAGCGAGCAGAGAAGCTGCTGCAGACACTTTCTTGCCCCTTTTCCACAAGTGAAGTATATTTTGTACCAGTTTGTGTATTCCTCGTCTGCAGAGCAAGAGCAAAGGTTTTAGGATCTAAATTGCTTGTTTTCCATGCAAGAGCTATGTAGAACACTATGCTTTGCTGTTGCTGTGTTGGTTTTCTCAAGACACAAACCCTGTTTGTTCCCTGTGTTTTCAGCAAGCAGAGAAGCTGCTGCAGACACTTTCTTGCTCCTTTTCCACTAGTGAAGTATATTTTGTACCAGTTTGTGTATTCCTCGTCTGCAGAGCAAGAGCAAAGGTTTTAGGATCTAAATTGCTTGTTTTCCATGGAAGAGCTATGTAGAACACTATGCTTTGCTGTTGCTGTGTTGGTTTTCTAAAGACACAAACCCTGTTTGTTCCCTGTGTTTTCAGCAAGCAGAGAAGCTGCTGCAGACACTTTCTTGCCCCTTTTCCACAAGTGAAATATATTTTGTACCAGTTGGTGTATTCCTCGTCTGCAGAGCAAGAGCAAAGGTGTTAGGACCTAAATTGCTTGATTTCCATGGAAGAGCTCTGTAGAACACTATGCTTTGCTGTTGCTGTGTCGGTTTTCTCAAGAAACAAACCCTGTTTGTTCTCTGTACTTGCAGCGAGCAGAGAAGCTCTTGAAGACACGTACCTGCTTTCTCCACTACTGACGTATATTTTGTACCAGTTGGTGTATTCCTCGTCTGGAGAGCAGGAGCAATGGTTTTAGGACCTAAATTGCTTGATTTCCTTGGAAGAGATATGTAGAACACTGTGCTTTGCTGTTACTGTGTTGGTTTTCTCAAGACACAAGCCTTGTTAGTTGTATGTGTTTCCAGCGAGCAGAAAAGCTGCTGCAGACACTTTCTTGCCCCTTTTCCACAAGTGAAATATATTTTGTACCAGTTGGTGTATTCCTCGTCTGCAGAGCAAGAGCAAAGGTTTTAGGATCTAAATTGCTTGTTTTCCATGCAAGAGCTATGTAGAACACTATGCTTTGCTGTTGCTGTGTTGGTTTTCTCAAGACACAAGTCCTGTTGGTTGTCTGTGTTTGCAGCAAGCAGAGAAGCTGCTGCAGACACTTTCTTGCTCCTTTTCCACTAGTGAAGTATATTTTGTACCAGTTTGTGTATTCCTCGTCTGCAGAGCAAGAGCAAAGGTTTTAGGATCTAAATTGCTTGTTTTCCATGGAAGAGCTATGTAGAACACTATGCTTTGCTGTTGCTGTGTTGGTTTTCTCAAGACACAAACCCTGTTTGTTCCCTGTGTTTTCAGCAAGCAGAGAAGCTGCTGCAGACACTTTCTTGCCCCTTTTCCACAAGTGAAGTATATTTTGTACCAGTTGGTGTATTCCTCGTCTGCAGAGCAAGAGCAAAGGTTTTAGGATCTAAATTGCTTGTTTTCCATGCAAGAGCTATGTAGAACACTATGCTTTGCTGTTGCTGTGTTGGTTTTCTCAAGACACAAACCCTGTTTGTTCCCTGTGTTTTCAGCAAGCAGAGAAGCTGCTGCAGACACTTTCTTGCTCCTTTTCCACTAGTGAAGTATATTTTGTACCAGTTTGTGTATTCCTCGTCTGCAGAGCAAGAGCAAAGGTTTTAGGATCTAAATTGCTTGTTTTCCATGGAAGAGCTATGTAGAACACTATGCTTTGCTGTTGCTGTGTTGGTTTTCTAAAGACACAAACCCTGTTTGTTCCCTGTGTTTTCAGCAAGCAGAGAAGCTGCTGCAGACACTTTCTTGCCCCTTTTCCACAAGTGAAATATATTTTGTACCAGTTGGTGTATTCCTCGTCTGCAGAGCAAGAGCAAAGGTGTTAGGACCTAAATTGCTTGATTTCCATGGAAGAGCTCTGTAGAACACTATGCTTTGCTGTTGCTGTGTCGGTTTTCTCAAGAAACAAACCCTGTTTGTTCTCTGTACTTGCAGCGAGCAGAGAAGCTCTTGAAGACACGTACCTGCTTTCTCCACTACTGACGTATATTTTGTACCAGTTGGTGTATTCCTCGTCTGGAGAGCAGGAGCAATGGTTTTAGGACCTAAATTGCTTGATTTCCTTGGAAGAGATATGTAGAACACTGTGCTTTGCTGTTACTGTGTTGGTTTTCTCAAGACACAAGCCTTGTTAGTTGTATGTGTTTCCAGCGAGCAGAAAAGCTGCTGCAGACACTTTCTTGCCCCTTTTCCACAAGTGAAATATATTTTGTACCAGTTGGTGTATTCCTCGTCTGCAGAGCAAGAGCAAAGGTTTTAGGATCTAAATTGCTTGTTTTCCATGCAAGAGCTATGTAGAACACTATGCTTTGCTGTTGCTGTGTTGGTTTTCTCAAGACACAAGTCCTGTTGGTTGTCTGTGTTTGCAGCAAGCAGAGAAGCTGCTGCAGACACTTTCTTGCTCCTTTTCCACTAGTGAAGTATATTTTGTACCAGTTTGTGTATTCCTCGTCTGCAGAGCAAGAGCAAAGGTTTTAGGATCTAAATTGCTTGTTTTCCATGGAAGAGCTATGTAGAACACTATGCTTTGCTGTTGCTGTGTTGGTTTTCTAAAGACACAAACCCTGTTTGTTCCCTGTGTTTTCAGCAAGCAGAGAAGCTGCTGCAGACACTTTCTTGCCCCTTTTCCACAAGTGAAATATATTTTGTACCAGTTGGTGTATTCCTCGTCTGCAGAGCAAGAGCAAAGGTGTTAGGACCTAAATTGCTTGATTTCCATGGAAGAGCTCTGTAGAACACTATGCTTTGCTGTTGCTGTGTCGGTTTTCTCAAGAAACAAACCCTGTTTGTTCTCTGTACTTGCAGCGAGCAGAGAAGCTCTTGAAGACACGTACCTGCTTTCTCCACTACTGACGTATATTTTGTACCAGTTGGTGTATTCCTCGTCTGGAGAGCAGGAGCAATGGTTTTAGGACCTAAATTGCTTGATTTCCTTGGAAGAGATATGTAGAACACTGTGCTTTGCTGTTACTGTGTTGGTTTTCTCAAGACACAAGCCTTGTTAGTTGTATGTGTTTCCAGCGAGCAGAAAAGCTGCTGCAGACACTTTCTTGCCCCTTTTCCACAAGTGAAATATATTTTGTACCAGTTGGTGTATTCCTCGTCTGCAGAGCAAGAGCAAAGGTTTTAGGATCTAAATTGCTTGTTTTCCATGCAAGAGCTATGTAGAACACTATGGTTTTCGGTTGCTGTGTTTGTTTTCTCAAGACACAAGCCCTGTTTGTTCTCTGTGTTTTCAGCAAGCAGAGAAGCTGCTGCAGACACTTTCTTGCTCCTTTTCCACTAGTGAAGTATATTTTGTACCAGTTTGTGTATTCCTCGTCTGCAGAGCAAGAGCAAAGGTTTTAGGATCTAAATTGCTTGTTTTCCATGCAAGAGCTATGTAGAACACTATGCTTTGCTGTTGCTGTGTTGGTTTTCTCAAGACACAAGTCCTGTTGGTTGTCTGTGTTTTCAGCAAGCAGAGAAGCTGCTGCAGACACTTTCTTGCCCCTTTTCCACAAGTGAAGTATATTTTGTACCAGTTGGTGTATTCCTCGTCTGCAGAGCAAGAGCAAAGGTTTTAGGATCTAAATTGCTTGATTTCCATGGAAGAGCTCTGTAGAACACTATGCTTTGCTGTTGCTGTGTTGGTTTTCTCAAGACACAAACCCTGTTTGTTCCCTGTGTTTTCAGCAAGCAGAGAAGCTGCTGCAGACACTTTCTTGCCTCTTTTCCACAAGTGAAGTATATTTTGTACCAGTTGGTGTATTCCTCGTCTGCAGAGCAAGAGCAAAGGTTTTAGGATCTAAATTGCTTGTTTTCCATGGAAGAGCTATGTAGAACACTATGCTTTGCTGTTGCTGTGTTGGTTTTCTCAAGACACAAATCCTGTTGGTTGTCTGTGTTTGCAGCAAGCAGAGAAGCTGCTGCAGACACTTTCTTGCTCCTTTTCCACTAGTGAAGTATATTTTGTACCAGTTTGTGTATTCCTCGTCTGCAGAGCAAGAGCAAAGGTTTTAGGATCTAAATTGCTTGTTTTCCATGGAAGAGCTATGTAGAACACTATGCTTTGCTGTTGCTGTGTTGGTTTTCTCAAGACACAAACCCTGTTTGTTCCCTGTGTTTTCAGCAAGCAGAGAAGCTGCTGCAGACACTTTCTTGCCCCTTTTCCACAAGTGAAGTATATTTTGTACCAGTTTGTGTATTCCTCGTCTGCAGAGCAAGAGCAAAGGTTTTAGGATCTAAATTGCTTGTTTTCCATGGAAGAGCTATGTAGAACACTATGCTTTGCTGTTGCTGTGTTGGTTTTCTAAAGACACAAACCCTGTTTGTTCCCTGTGTTTTCAGCAAGCAGAGAAGCTGCTGCAGACACTTTCTTGCCCCTTTTCCACAAGTGAAATATATTTTGTACCAGTTGGTGTATTCCTCGTCTGCAGAGCAAGAGCAAAGGTGTTAGGACCTAAATTGCTTGATTTCCATGGAAGAGCTCTGTAGAACACTATGCTTTGCTGTTGCTGTGTCGGTTTTCTCAAGAAACAAACCCTGTTTGTTCTCTGTACTTGCAGCGAGCAGAGAAGCTCTTGAAGACACGTACCTGCTTTCTCCACTACTGACGTATATTTTGTACCAGTTGGTGTATTCCTCGTCTGGAGAGCAGGAGCAATGGTTTTAGGACCTAAATTGCTTGATTTCCTTGGAAGAGATATGTAGAACACTGTGCTTTGCTGTTACTGTGTTGGTTTTCTCAAGACACAAGTCCTGTTGGTTGTCTGTGTTTGCAGCAAGCAGAGAAGCTGCTGCAGACACTTTCTTGCCCCTTTTCCACAAGTGAAGTATATTTTGTACCAGTTGGTGTATTCCTCGTCTGCAGAGCAAGAGCAAAGGTTTTAGGATCTAAATTGCTTGTTTTCCATGGAAGAGCTATGTAGAACACTATGCTTTGCTGTTGCTGTGTTGGTTTTCTCAAGACACAGGCCCTGTTTGTTCTCTGTGTTTTCAGCAAGCAGAGAAGCTGCTGCAGACACTTTCTTGCCCCTTTTCCACAAGTGAAGTATATTTTGTACCAGTTGGTGTATTCCTCGTCTGCAGAGCAAGAGCAAAGGTTTTAGGATCTAAATTGCTTGTTTTCCATAGAAGAGCTATGTAGAACACTATGCTTTGCTGTTGCTGTGTTGGTTTTCTAAAGACACAAACCCTGTTTGTTCCCTGTGTTTTCAGCAAGCAGAGAAGCTGCTGCAGACACTTTCTTGCCCCTTTTCCACAAGTGAAGTATATTTTGTACCAGTTGGTGTATTCCTCGTCTGCAGAGCAAGAGCAAAGGTTTTAGGATCTAAATTGCTTGTTTTCCATGGAAGAGCTATGTAGAACACTATGCTTTGCTGTTGCTGTGTCGGTTTTCTCAAGAAACAAACCCTGTTTGTTCTCTGTGTTTTCAGCAAGCAGAGAAGCTGCTGCAGACACTTTCTTGCTCCTTTTCCACTAGTGAAGTATATTTTGTACCAGTTGGTGTATTCCTCGTCTGGAGAGCAGGAGCAATGGTTTTAGGACCTAAATTGCTTGATTTCCTTGGAAGAGATATGTAGAACACTGTGCTTTGCTGTTACTGTGTTGGTTTTCTCAAGACACAAGCCTTGTTAGTTGTATGTGTTTCCAGCGAGCAGAAAAGCTGCTGCAGACACTTTCTTGCCCCTTTTCCACAAGTGAAATATATTTTGTACCAGTTGGTGTATTCCTCGTCTGCAGAGCAAGAGCAAAGGTTTTAGGATCTAAATTGCTTGTTTTCCATGCAAGAGCTATGTAGAACACTATGCTTTGCTGTTGCTGTGTTTGTTTTCTCAAGACACAAGCCCTGTTTGTTCTCTGTGTTTTCAGCAAGCAGAGAAGCTGCTGCAGACACTTTCTTGCTCCTTTTCCACTAGTGAAGTATATTTTGTACCAGTTTGTGTATTCCTCGTCTGCAGAGCAAGAGCAAAGGTTTTAGGATCTAAATTGCTTGTTTTCCATGCAAGAGCTATGTAGAACACTATGCTTTGCTGTTGCTGTGTTGGTTTTCTCAAGACACAAACCCTGTTTGTTCCCTGTGTTTTCAGCAAGCAGAGAAGCTGCTGCAGACACTTTCTTGCCCCTTTTCCACAAGTGAAGTATATTTTGTACCAGTTGGTGTATTCCTCGTCTGCAGAGCAAGAGCAAAGGTTTTAGGATCTAAATTGCTTGATTTCCATGGAAGAGCTCTGTAGAACACTATGCTTTGCTGTTGCTGTGTTGGTTTTCTCAAGACACAAACCCTGTTTGTTCCCTGTGTTTTCAGCAAGCAGAGAAGCTGCTGCAGACACTTTCTTGCCTCTTTTCCACAAGTGAAGTATATTTTGTACCAGTTGGTGTATTCCTCGTCTGCAGAGCAAGAGCAAAGGTTTTAGGATCTAAATTGCTTGTTTTCCATGGAAGAGCTATGTAGAACACTATGCTTTGCTGTTGCTGTGTTGGTTTTCTCAAGACACAAATCCTGTTGGTTGTCTGTGTTTGCAGCAAGCAGAGAAGCTGCTGCAGACACTTTCTTGCTCCTTTTCCACTAGTGAAGTATATTTTGTACCAGTTTGTGTATTCCTCGTCTGCAGAGCAAGAGCAAAGGTTTTAGGATCTAAATTGCTTGTTTTCCATGGAAGAGCTATGTAGAACACTATGCTTTGCTGTTGCTGTGTTGGTTTTCTCAAGACACAAACCCTGTTTGTTCCCTGTGTTTTCAGCAAGCAGAGAAGCTGCTGCAGACACTTTCTTGCCCCTTTTCCACAAGTGAAGTATATTTTGTACCAGTTTGTGTATTCCTCGTCTGCAGAGCAAGAGCAAAGGTTTTAGGATCTAAATTGCTTGTTTTCCATGGAAGAGCTATGTAGAACACTATGCTTTGCTGTTGCTGTGTTGGTTTTCTAAAGACACAAACCCTGTTTGTTCCCTGTGTTTTCAGCAAGCAGAGAAGCTGCTGCAGACACTTTCTTGCCCCTTTTCCACAAGTGAAATATATTTTGTACCAGTTGGTGTATTCCTCGTCTGCAGAGCAAGAGCAAAGGTGTTAGGACCTAAATTGCTTGATTTCCATGGAAGAGCTCTGTAGAACACTATGCTTTGCTGTTGCTGTGTCGGTTTTCTCAAGAAACAAACCCTGTTTGTTCTCTGTACTTGCAGCGAGCAGAGAAGCTCTTGAAGACACGTACCTGCTTTCTCCACTACTGACGTATATTTTGTACCAGTTGGTGTATTCCTCGTCTGGAGAGCAGGAGCAATGGTTTTAGGACCTAAATTGCTTGATTTCCTTGGAAGAGATATGTAGAACACTGTGCTTTGCTGTTACTGTGTTGGTTTTCTCAAGACACAAGTCCTGTTGGTTGTCTGTGTTTGCAGCAAGCAGAGAAGCTGCTGCAGACACTTTCTTGCCCCTTTTCCACAAGTGAAGTATATTTTGTACCAGTTGGTGTATTCCTCGTCTGCAGAGCAAGAGCAAAGGTTTTAGGATCTAAATTGCTTGTTTTCCATGGAAGAGCTATGTAGAACACTATGCTTTGCTGTTGCTGTGTTGGTTTTCTAAAGACACAAACCCTGTTTGTTCACTGTGTTTTCAGCAAGCAGAGAAGCTGCTGCAGACACTTTCTTGCCCCTTTTCCACAAGTGAAGTATATTTTGTACCAGTTGGTGTATTCCTCGTCTGCAGAGCAAGAGCAAAGGTTTTAGGATCTAAATTGCTTGTTTTCCATGCAAGAGCTATGTAGAACACTATGGTTTTCGGTTGCTGTGTTTGTTTTCTCAAGACACAAGCCCTGTTTGTTCTCTGTGTTTTCAGCAAGCAGAGAAGCTGCTGCAGACACTTTCTTGCTCCTTTTTCACTAGTGAAGAATATTTTGTACCAGTTTGTGTATTCCTCGTCTGCAGAGCAAGAGCAAAGGTTTTTAGGATCTAAATTGCTTGTTTTCCATGGAAGAGCTATGTAGAACACTATGCTTTGCTGTTGCTGTGTTGGTTTTCTCAAGACACAAACCCTGTTTGTTCCCTGTGTTTTCAGCAAGCAGAGAAGCTGCTGCAGACACTTTTTTGCCCCTTTTCCACAAGTGAAGTATATTTTGTACCAGTTGGTGTATTCCTCGTCTGCAGAGCAAGAGCAAAGGTTTTAGGATCTAAATTGCTTGTTTTCCATGGAAGAGCTATGTAGAACACTATGCTTTGCTGTTGCTGTGTTGGTTTTCTAAAGACACAAACCCTGTTTGTTCCCTGTGTTTTCAGCAAGCAGAGAAGCTGCTGCAGACACTTTCTTGCCTCTTTTCCACAAGTGAAGTATATTTTGTACCAGTTGGTGTATTCCTCGTCTGCAGAGCAAGAGCAAAGGTTTTAGGATCTAAATTGCTTGTTTTCCATGGAAGAGCTATGTAGAACACTATGCTTTGCTGTTGCTGTGTTGGTTTTCTAAAGACACAAACCCTGTTTGTTCCCTGTGTTTTCAGCAAGCAGAGAAGCTGCTGCAGACACTTTCTTGCTCCTTTTCCACTAGTGAAGTATATTTTGTACCAGTTTGTGTATTCCTCGTCTGCAGAGCAAGAGCAAAGGTTTTAGGATCTAAATTGCTTGTTTTCCATGGAAGAGCTATGTAGAACACTATGCTTTGCTGTTGCTGTGTTGGTTTTCTAAAGACACAAACCCTGTTTGTTCCCTGTGTTTTCAGCAAGCAGAGAAGCTGCTGCAGACACTTTCTTGCCCCTTTTCCACAAGTGAAATATATTTTGTACCAGTTGGGTGTATTCCTCGTCTGCAGAGCAAGAGCAAAGGTTTTAGGATCTAAATTGCTTGTTTTCCATAGAAGAGCTATGTAGAACACTATGCTTTGCTGTTGCTGTGTTGGTTTTCTAAAGACACAAACCCTGTTTGTTCCCTGTGTTTTCAGCAAGCAGAGAAGCTGCTGCAGACACTTTCTTGCCCCTTTTCCACAAGTGAAGTATATTTTGTACCAGTTGGTGTATTCCTCGTCTGCAGAGCAAGAGCAAAGGTTTTAGGATCTAAATTGCTTGTTTTCCATGGAAGAGCTATGTAGAACACTATGCTTTGCTGTTGCTGTGTCGGTTTTCTCAAGAAACAAACCCTGTTTGTTCTCTGTGTTTTCAGCAAGCAGAGAAGCTGCTGCAGACACTTTCTTGCTCCTTTTCCACTAGTGAAGTATATTTTGTACCAGTTGGTGTATTCCTCGTCTGGAGAGCAGGAGCAATGGTTTTAGGACCTAAATTGCTTGATTTCCTTGGAAGAGATATGTAGAACACTGTGCTTTGCTGTTACTGTGTTGGTTTTCTCAAGACACAAGCCTTGTTAGTTGTATGTGTTTCCAGCGAGCAGAAAAGCTGCTGCAGACACTTTCTTGCCCCTTTTCCACAAGTGAAATATATTTTGTACCAGTTGGTGTATTCCTCGTCTGCAGAGCAAGAGCAAAGGTTTTAGGATCTAAATTGCTTGTTTTCCATGGAAGAGCTATGTAGAACACTATGGTTTTCGGTTGCTGTGTTTGTTTTCTCAAGACACAAGCCCTGTTTGTTCTCTGTGTTTTCAGCAAGCAGAGAAGCTGCTGCAGACACTTTCTTGCTCCTTTTCCACTAGTGAAGTATATTTTGTACCAGTTTGTGTATTCCTCGTCTGCAGAGCAAGAGCAAAGGTTTTAGGATCTAAATTGCTTGTTTTCCATGCAAGAGCTATGTAGAACACTATGCTTTGCTGTTGCTGTGTTGGTTTTCTCAAGACACAAACCCTGTTTGTTCCCTGTGTTTTCAGCAAGCAGAGAAGCTGCTGCAGACACTTTCTTGCCCCTTTCCACAAGTGAAGTATATTTTGTACCAGTTGGTGTATTCCTCGTCTGCAGAGCAAGAGCAAAGGTTTTAGGATCTAAATTGCTTGATTTCCATGGAAGAGCTATGTAGAACACTATGCTTTGCTGTTGCTGTGTTGGTTTTCTAAAGACACAAACCCTGTTTGTTCACTGTGTTTTCAGCAAGCAGAGAAGCTGCTGCAGACACTTTCTTGCCCCTTTTCCACAAGTGAAGTATATTTTGTGCCAGTTGGTGTGTTCCTCCTCTGCAGAGCAAGATCAAAGGTTTTAGGATCTAAATTGCTTGTTTTCCATGGAAGAGCTATGTAGAACACTATGCTTTGCTGTTGCTGTGTTGGTTTTCTCAAGACACAAGTCCTGTTGGTTGTCTGTGTTTGCAGCAAGCAGAGAAGCTGCTGCAGACACTTTCTTGCCCCTTTTCCACAAGTGAAGTATATTTTGTACCAGTTGGTGTATTCCTCGTCTGCAGAGCAAGAGCAAAGGTTTTAGGATCTAAATTGCTTGTTTTCCATGCAAGAGCTATGTAGAACACTATGCTTTGCTGTTGCTGTGTTTGTTTTCTCAAGACACAAGCCCTGTTTGTTCTCTGTGTTTTCAGCAAGCAGAGAAGCTGCTGCAGACACTTTCTTGCTCCTTTTCCACTAGTGAAGTATATTTTGTACCAGTTTGTGTATTCCTCGTCTGCAGAGCAAGAGCAAAGGTTTTAGGATCTAAATTGCTTGTTTTCCATGCAAGAGCTATGTAGAACACTATGCTTTGCTGTTGCTGTGTTGGTTTTCTCAAGACACAAACCCTGTTTGTTCCCTGTGTTTTCAGCAAGCAGAGAAGCTGCTGCAGACACTTTCTTGCCCCTTTTCCACAAGTGAAGTATATTTTGTACCAGTTGGTGTATTCCTCGTCTGCAGAGCAAGAGCAAAGGTTTTAGGATCTAATTGCTTGATTTCCATGGAAGAGCTCTGTAGAACACTATGCTTTGCTGTTGCTGTGTTGGTTTTCTCAAGACACAAACCCTGTTTGTTCCCTGTGTTTTCAGCAAGCAGAGAAGCTGCTGCAGACACTTTCTTGCCTCTTTTCCACAAGTGAAGTATATTTTGTACCAGTTGGTGTATTCCTCGTCTGCAGAGCAAGAGCAAAGGTTTTAGGATCTAAATTGCTTGTTTTCCATGGAAGAGCTATGTAGAACACTATGCTTTGCTGTTGCTGTGTTGGTTTTCTCAAGACACAAATCCTGTTGGTTGTCTGTGTTTGCAGCAAGCAGAGAAGCTGCTGCAGACACTTTCTTGCTCCTTTTCCACTAGTGAAGTATATTTTGTACCAGTTTGTGTATTCCTCGTCTGCAGAGCAAGAGCAAAGGTTTTAGGATCTAAATTGCTTGTTTTCCATGGAAGAGCTATGTAGAACACTATGCTTTGCTGTTGCTGTGTTGGTTTTCTCAAGACACAAACCCTGTTTGTTCCCTGTGTTTTCAGCAAGCAGAGAAGCTGCTGCAGAAACTTTCTTGCCCCTTTTCCACAAGTGAAGTATATTTTGTACCAGTTGGTGTATTCCTCGTCTGCAGAGCAAGAGCAAAGGTTTTAGGATCTAAATTGCTTGTTTTCCATGGAAGAGCTATGTAGAACACTATGCTTTGCTGTTGCTGTGTTGGTTTTCTAAAGACACAAACCCTGTTTGTTCCCTGTGTTTTCAGCAAGCAGAGAAGCTGCTGCAGACACTTTCTTGCCCCTTTTCCACAAGTGAAATATATTTTGTACCAGTTGGTGTATTCCTCGTCTGCAGAGCAAGAGCAAAGGTGTTAGGACCTAAATTGCTTGATTTCCATGGAAGAGCTCTGTAGAACACTATGCTTTGCTGTTGCTGTGTCGGTTTTCTCAAGAAACAAACCCTGTTTGTTCTCTGTACTTGCAGCGAGCAGAGAAGTTCTTGAAGACACGTACCTGCTTTCTCCACTACTGACGTATATTTTGTACCAGTTGGTGTATTCCTCGTCTGGAGAGCAGGAGCAATGGTTTTAGGACCTAAATTGCTTGATTTCCTTGGAAGAGATATGTAGAACACTGTGCTTTGCTGTTACTGTGTTGGTTTTCTCAAGACACAAGTCCTGTTGGTTGTCTGTGTTTGCAGCAAGCAGAGAAGCTGCTGCAGACACTTTCTTGCCCCTTTTCCACAAGTGAAGTATATTTTGTACCAGTTGGTGTATTCCTCGTCTGCAGAGCAAGAGCAAAGGTTTTAGGATCTAAATTGCTTGTTTTCCATGGAAGAGCTATGTAGAACACTATGCTTTGCTGTTGCTGTGTTGGTTTTCTAAAGACACAAACCCTGTTTGTTCACTGTGTTTTCAGCAAGCAGAGAAGCTGCTGCAGACACTTTCTTGCCCCTTTTCACAAGTGAAGTATATTTTGTACCAGTTGGTGTATTCCTCGTCTGCAGAGCAAGAGCAAAGGTTTTAGGATCTAAATTGCTTGTTTTCCATGCAAGAGCTATGTAGAACACTATGGTTTTTCGGTTGCTGTGTTTGTTTTCTCAAGACACAAGCCCTGTTTGTTCTCTGTGTTTTCAGCAAGCAGAGAAGCTGCTGCAGACACTTTCTTGCTCCTTTTTCACTAGTGAAGAATATTTTGTACCAGTTTGTGTATTCCTCGTCTGCAGAGCAAGAGCAAAGGTTTTAGGATCTAAATTGCTTGTTTTCCATGGAAGAGCTATGTAGAACACTATGCTTTGCTGTTGCTGTGTTGGTTTTCTCAAGACACAAACCCTGTTTGTTCCCTGTGTTTTCAGCAAGCAGAGAAGCTGCTGCAGACACTTTTTTGCCCCTTTTCCACAAGTGAAGTATATTTTGTACCAGTTGGTGTATTCCTCGTCTGCAGAGCAAGAGCAAAGGTTTTAGGATCTAAATTGCTTGTTTTCCATGGAAGAGCTATGTAGAACACTATGCTTTGCTGTTGCTGTGTTGGTTTTCTAAAGACACAAACCCTGTTTGTTCCCTGTGTTTTCAGCAAGCAGAGAAGCTGCTGCAGACACTTTCTTGCCTCTTTTCCACAAGTGAAGTATATTTTGTACCAGTTGGTGTATTCCTCGTCTGCAGAGCAAGAGCAAAGGTTTTAGGATCTAAATTGCTTGTTTTCCATGGAAGAGCTATGTAGAACACTATGCTTTGCTGTTGCTGTGTTGGTTTTCTAAAGACACAAACCCTGTTTGTTCCCTGTGTTTTCAGCAAGCAGAGAAGCTGCTGCAGACACTTTCTTGCTCCTTTTCCACTAGTGAAGTATATTTTGTACCAGTTTGTGTATTCCTCGTCTGCAGAGCAAGAGCAAAGGTTTTAGGATCTAAATTGCTTGTTTTCCATGGAAGAGCTATGTAGAACACTATGCTTTGCTGTTGCTGTGTTGGTTTTCTAAAGACACAAACCCTGTTTGTTCCCTGTGTTTTCAGCAAGCAGAGAAGCTGCTGCAGACACTTTCTTGCCCCTTTTCCACAAGTGAAATATATTTTGTACCAGTTGGTGTATTCCTCGTCTGCAGAGCAAGAGCAAAGGTGTTAGGACCTAAATTGCTTGATTTCCATGGAAGAGCTCTGTAGAACACTATGCTTTGCTGTTGCTGTGTCGGTTTTCTCAAGAAACAAACCCTGTTTGTTCTCTGTACTTGCAGCGAGCAGAGAAGCTCTTGAAGACACGTACCTGCTTTCTCCACTACTGACGTATATTTTGTACCAGTTGGTGTATTCCTCGTCTGGAGAGCAAGAGCAATGGTTTTAGGACCTAAATTGCTTGATTTCCTTGGAAGAGATATGTAGAACACTGTGC
Source organism: Prinia subflava (assembly GCF_021018805.1). Taxonomy (NCBI): domain Eukaryota; kingdom Metazoa; phylum Chordata; class Aves; order Passeriformes; family Cisticolidae; genus Prinia; species Prinia subflava. The sequence goes on along the minus strand of NW_026960905.1, from coordinate 7,517 downwards.
TTTGCTGTTACTGTGTTGGTTTTCTCAAGACACAAGCCTTGTTAGTTGTATGTGTTTCCAGCGAGCAGAAAAGCTGCTGCAGACACTTTCTTGCCCCTTTTCCACAAGTGAAATATATTTTGTACCAGTTGGTGTATTCCTCGTCTGCAGAGCAAGAGCAAAGGTTTTAGGATCTAAATTGCTTGTTTTCCATGGAAGAGCTATGTAGAACACTATGGTTTTCGGTTGCTGTGTTTGTTTTCTCAAGACACAAGCCCTGTTTGTTCTCTGTGTTTTCAGCAAGCAGAGAAGCTGCTGCAGACACTTTCTTGCTCCTTTTCCACTAGTGAAGTATATTTTGTACCAGTTTGTGTATTCCTCGTCTGCAGAGCAAGAGCAAAGGTTTTAGGATCTAAATTGCTTGTTTTCCATGGAAGAGCTATGTAGAACACTATGCTTTGCTGTTGCTGTGTTGGTTTTCTCAAGACACAAACCCTGTTTGTTCCCTGTGTTTTCAGCAAGCAGAGAAGCTGCTGCAGACACTTTCTTGCCTCTTTTCCACAAGTGAAGTATATTTTGTACCAGTTGGTGTATTCCTCGTCTGCAGAGCAAGAGCAAAGGTTTTAGGATCTAAATTGCTTGTTTTCCATGGAAGAGCTATGTAGAACACTATGTTTTGCTGTTGCTGTGTTGGTTTTCTCAAGACACAAATCCTGTTGGTTCCCTGTGTTTTCAGCAAGCAGAGAAGCTGCTGCAGACACTTTCTTGCTCCTTTTCCACTAGTGAAGTATATTTTGTACCAGTTTGTGTATTCCTCGTCTGCAGAGCAAGAGCAAAGGTTTTAGGATCTAAATTGCTTGTTTTCCATGGAAGAGCTATGTAGAACACTATGCTTTGCTGTTGCTGTGTTGGTTTTCTAAAGACACAAACCCTGTTTGTTCCCTGTGTTTTCAGCAAGCAGAGAAGCTGCTGCAGACACTTTCTTGCCCCTTTTCCACAAGTGAAAATATATTTTGTACCAGTTGGTGTATTCCTCGTCTGCAGAGCAAGAGCAAAGGTGTTAGGACCTAAATTGCTTGATTTCCATGGAAGAGCTCTGTAGAACACTATGCTTTGCTGTTGCTGTGTCGGTTTTCTCAAGAAACAAACCCTGTTTGTTCTCTGTACTTGCAGCGAGCAGAGAAGTTCTTGAAGACACGTACCTGCTTTCTCCACTACTGACGTATATTTTGTACCAGTTGGTGTATTCCTCGTCTGGAGAGCAGGAGCAATGGTTTTAGGACCTAAATTGCTTGATTTCCTTGGAAGAGATATGTAGAACACTGTGCTTTGCTGTTACTGTGTTGGTTTTCTCAAGACACAAGCCTTGTTAGTTGTATGTGTTTCCAGCGAGCAGAAAAGCTGCTGCAGACACTTTCTTGCCCCTTTTCCACAAGTGAAATATATTTTGTACCAGTTGGTGTATTCCTCGTCTGCAGAGCAAGAGCAAAGGTTTTAGGATCTAAATTGCTTGTTTTCCATGCAAGAGCTATGTAGAACACTATGGTTTTCAGTTGCTGTGTTTGTTTTCTCAAGACACAAGCCCTGTTTGTTCTCTGTGTTTTCAGCAAGCAGAGAAGCTGCTGCAGAAACTTTCTTGCTCCTTTTCCACTAGTGAAGGATATTTTGTACCAGTTTGTGTATTCCTCGTCTGCAGAGCAAGAGCAAAGGTTTTAGGATCTAAATTGCTTGTTTTCCATGCAAGAGCTATGTAGAACACTATGCTTTGCTGTTGCTGTGTTGGTTTTCTCAAGACACAAACCCTGTTTGTTCCCTGTGTTTTCAGCAAGCAGAGAAGCTGCTGCAGACACTTTCTGCCCCTTTTCCACAAGTGAAGTATATTTTGTACCAGTTGGTGTATTCCTCGTCTGCAGAGCAAGAGCAAAGGTTTTAGGATCTAAATTGCTTGTTTTCCATGGAAGAGCTATGTAGAACACTATGCTTTGCTGTTGCTGTGTTGGTTTTCTAAAGACACAAACCCTGTTTGTTCCCTGTGTTTTCAGCAAGCAGAGAAGCTGCTGCAGAAACTTTCTTGCCCCTTTTCCACAAGTGAAGTATATTTTGTACCAGTTGGTGTATTCCTCGTCTGCAGAGCAAGAGCAAAGGTTTTAGGATCTAAATTGCTTGTTTTCCATGGAAGAGCTATGTAGAACACTATGCTTTGCTGTTGCTGTGTTGGTTTCTCAAGACACAAATCCTGTTGGTTGTCTGTGTTTGCAGCAAGCAGAGAAGCTGCTGCAGACACTTTCTTGCTCCTTTTCCACTAGTGAAGTATATTTTGTACCAGTTTGTGTATTCCTCGTCTGCAGAGCAAGAGCAAAGGTTTTAGGATCTAAATTGCTTGTTTTCCATGGAAGAGCTATGTAGAACACTATGCTTTGCTGTTGCTGTGTTGGTTTTCTAAAGACACAAACCCTGTTTGTTCCCTGTGTTTTCAGCAAGCAGAGAAGCTGCTGCAGACACTTTCTTGCCCCTTTTCCACAAGTGAAATATATTTTGTACCAGTTGGTGTATTCCTCGTCTGCAGAGCAAGAGCAAAGGTGTTAGGACCTAAATTGCTTGATTTCCATGGAAGAGCTCTGTAGAACACTATGCTTTGCTGTTGCTGTGTCGGTTTTCTCAAGAAACAAACCCTGTTTGTTCTCTGTACTTGCAGCGAGCAGAGAAGCTCTTGAAGACACGTACCTGCTTTCTCCACTACTGACGTATATTTTGTACCAGTTGGTGTATTCCTCGTCTGGAGAGCAGGAGCAATGGTTTTAGGACCTAAATTGCTTGATTTCCTTGGAAGAGATATGTAGAACACTGTGCTTTGCTGTTACTGTGTTGGTTTTCTCAAGACACAAGCCTTGTTAGTTGTATGTGTTTCCAGCGAGCAGAAAAGCTGCTGCAGACACTTTCTTGCCCCTTTTCCACAAGTGAAATATATTTTGTACCAGTTGGTGTATTCCTCGTCTGCAGAGCAAGAGCAAAGGTTTTAGGATCTAAATTGCTTGTTTTCCATGCAAGAGCTATGTAGAACACTATGGTTTTCGGTTGCTGTGTTTGTTTTCTCAAGACACAAGCCCTGTTTGTTCTCTGTGTTTTCAGCAAGCAGAGAAGCTGCTGCAGACACTTTCTTGCTCCTTTTCCACTAGTGAAGTATATTTTGTACCAGTTTGTGTATTCCTCGTCTGCAGAGCAAGAGCAAAGGTTTTAGGATCTAAATTGCTTGTTTTCCATGGAAGAGCTATGTAGAACACTATGCTTTGCTGTTGCTGTGTTGGTTTTCTCAAGACACAAACCCTGTTTGTTCCCTGTGTTTTCAGCAAGCAGAGAAGCTGCTGCAGACACTTTCTTGCCCCTTTTCCACAAGTGAAGTATATTTTGTACCAGTTGGTGTATTCCTCGTCTGCAGAGCAAGAGCAAAGGTTTTAGGATCTAAATTGCTTGTTTTCCATGCAAGAGCTATGTAGAACACTATGCTTTGCTGTTGCTGTGTTGGTTTTCTAAAGACACAAACCCTGTTTGTTCCCTGTGTTTTCAGCAAGCAGAGAAGCTGCTGCAGACACTTTCTTGCCTCTTTTCCACAAGTGAAGTATATTTTGTACCAGTTGGTGTATTCCTCGTCTGCAGAGCAAGAGCAAAGGTTTTAGGATCTAAATTGCTTGTTTTCCATGGAAGAGCTATGTAGAACACTATGCTTTGCTGTTGCTGTGTTGGTTTTCTCAAGACACAAATCCTGTTGGTTGTCTGTGTTTGCAGCAAGCAGAGAAGCTGCTGCAGACACTTTCTTGCTCCTTTTCCACTAGTGAAGTATATTTTGTACCAGTTTGTGTATTCCTCGTCTGCAGAGCAAGAGCAAAGGTTTTAGGATCTAAATTGCTTGTTTTCCATGGAAGAGCTATGTAGAACACTATGCTTTGCTGTTGCTGTGTTGGTTTTCTAAAGACACAAACCCTGTTTGTTCCCTGTGTTTTCAGCAAGCAGAGAAGCTGCTGCAGACACTTTCTTGCCCCTTTTCCACAAGTGAAATATATTTTGTACCAGTTGGTGTATTCCTCGTCTGCAGAGCAAGAGCAAAAGTGTTAGGACCTAAATTGCTTGATTTCCATGGAAGAGCTCTGTAGAACACTATGCTTTGCTGTTGCTGTGTCGGTTTTCTCAAGAAACAAACCCTGTTTGTTCTCTGTACTTGCAGCGAGCAGAGAAGCTCTTGAAGACACGTACCTGCTTTCTCCACTACTGACGTATATTTTGTACCAGTTGGTGTATTCCTCGTCTGGAGAGCAGGAGCAATGGTTTTAGGATCTAAATTGCTTGATTTCCTTGGAAGAGATATGTAGAACACTGTGCTTTGCTGTTACTGTGTTGGTTTTCTCAAGACACAAGCCTTGTTAGTTGTATGTGTTTCCAGCGAGCAGAAAAGCTGCTGCAGACACTTTCTTGCCCCTTTTCCACAAGTGAAATATATTTTGTACCAGTTGGTGTATTCCTCGTCTGCAGAGCAAGAGCAAAGGTTTTTAGGATCTAAATTGCTTGTTTTCCATGCAAGAGCTATGTAGAACACTATGCTTTGCTGTTGCTGTGTTGGTTTTCTCAAGACACAAGTCCTGTTGGTTGTCTGTGTTTGCAGCAAGCAGAGAAGCTGCTGCAGACACTTTCTTGCCCCTTTTCCACAAGTGAAGTATATTTTGTACCAGTTGGTGTATTCCTCGTCTGCAGAGCAAGAGCAAAGGTTTTAGGATCTAAATTGCTTGTTTTCCATGGAAGAGCTATGTAGAACACTATGGTTTTCGGTTGCTGTGTTTGTTTTCTCAAGACACAAGCCCTGTTTGTTCTCTGTGTTTTCAGCAAGCAGAGAAGCTGCTGCAGAAACTTTCTTGCTCCTTTTCCACTAGTGAAGGATATTTTGTACCAGTTTGTGTATTCCTCGTCTGCAGAGCAAGAGCAAAGGTTTTAGGATCTAAATTGCTTGTTTTCCATGCAAGAGCTATGTAGAACACTATGCTTTGCTGTTGCTGTGTTGGTTTTCTCAAGACACAAACCCTGTTTGTTCCCTGTGTTTTCAGCAAGCAGAGAAGCTGCTGCAGACACTTTCTTGCCCCTTTTCCACAAGTGAAGTATATTTTGTACCAGTTGGTGTATTCCTCGTCTGCAGAGCAAGAGCAAAGGTTTTAGGATCTAAATTGCTTGTTTTCCATGGAAGAGCTATGTAGAACACTATGCTTTGCTGTTGCTGTGTTGGTTTTCTAAAGACACAAACCCTGTTTGTTCCCTGTGTTTTCAGCAAGCAGAGAAGCTGCTGCAGAAACTTTCTTGCCCCTTTTCCACAAGTGAAGTATATTTTGTACCAGTTGGTGTATTCCTCGTCTGCAGAGCAAGAGCAAAGGTTTTAGGATCTAAATTGCTTGTTTTCCATGGAAGAGCTATGTAGAACACTATGCTTTGCTGTTGCTGTGTTGGTTTTCTCAAGACACAAATCCTGTTGGTTGTCTGTGTTTGCAGCAAGCAGAGAAGCTGCTGCAGACACTTTCTTGCTCCTTTTCCACTAGTGAAGTATATTTTGTACCAGTTTGTGTATTCCTCGTCTGCAGAGCAAGAGCAAAGGTTTTAGGATCTAAATTGCTTGTTTTCCATGGAAGAGCTATGTAGAACACTATGCTTTGCTGTTGCTGTGTTGGTTTTCTAAAGACACAAACCCTGTTTGTTCCCTGTGTTTTCAGCAAGCAGAGAAGCTGCTGCAGACACTTTCTTGCCCCTTTTCCACAAGTGAAATATATTTTGTACCAGTTGGTGTATTCCTCGTCTGCAGAGCAAGAGCAAAGGTGTTAGGACCTAAATTGCTTGATTTCCATGGAAGAGCTCTGTAGAACACTATGCTTTGCTGTTGCTGTGTCGGTTTTCTCAAGAAACAAACCCTGTTTGTTCTCTGTACTTGCAGCGAGCAGAGAAGCTCTTGAAGACACGTACCTGCTTTCTCCACTACTGACGTATATTTTGTACCAGTTGGTGTATTCCTCGTCTGGAGAGCAGGAGCAATGGTTTTAGGACCTAAATTGCTTGATTTCCTTGGAAGAGATATGTAGAACACTGTGCTTTGCTGTTACTGTGTTGGTTTTCTCAAGACACAAGCCTTGTTAGTTGTATGTGTTTCCAGCGAGCAGAAAAGCTGCTGCAGACACTTTCTTGCCCCTTTTCCACAAGTGAAATATATTTTGTACCAGTTGGTGTATTCCTCGTCTGCAGAGCAAGAGCAAAGGTTTTAGGATCTAAATTGCTTGTTTTCCATGCAAGAGCTATGTAGAACACTATGGTTTTCGGTTGCTGTGTTTGTTTTCTCAAGACACAAACCCTGTTTGTTCTCTGTGTTTTCAGCAAGCAGAGAAGCTGCTGCAGACACTTTCTTGCTCCTTTTCCACTAGTGAAGTATATTTTGTACCAGTTTGTGTATTCCTCGTCTGCAGAGCAAGAGCAAAGGTTTTAGGATCTAAATTGCTTGTTTTCCATGGAAGAGCTATGTAGAACACTATGCTTTGCTGTTGCTGTGTTGGTTTTCTCAAGACACAAACCCTGTTTGTTCCCTGTGTTTTCAGCAAGCAGAGAAGCTGCTGCAGACACTTTCTTGCCCCTTTTCCACAAGTGAAGTATATTTTGTACCAGTTGGTGTATTCCTCGTCTGCAGAGCAAGAGCAAAGGTTTTAGGATCTAAATTGCTTGTTTTCCATGGAAGAGCTATGTAGAACACTATGCTTTGCTGTTGCTGTGTTGGTTTTCTAAAGACACAAACCCTGTTTGTTCCCTGTGTTTTCAGCAAGCAGAGAAGCTGCTGCAGACACTTTCTTGCCTCTTTTCCACAAGTGAAGTATATTTTGTACCAGTTGGTGTATTCCTCGTCTGCAGAGCAAGAGCAAAGGTTTTAGGATCTAAATTGCTTGTTTTCCATGGAAGAGCTATGTAGAACACTATGCTTTGCTGTTGCTGTGTTGGTTTTCTCAAGACACAAATCCTGTTGGTTGTCTGTGTTTGCAGCAAGCAGAGAAGCTGCTGCAGACACTTTCTTGCTCCTTTTCCACTAGTGAAGTATATTTTGTACCAGTTTGTGTATTCCTCGTCTGCAGAGCAAGAGCAAAGGTTTTAGGATCTAAATTGCTTGTTTTCCATGGAAGAGCTATGTAGAACACTATGCTTTGCTGTTGCTGTGTTGGTTTTCTAAAGACACAAACCCTGTTTGTTCCCTGTGTTTTCAGCAAGCAGAGAAGCTGCTGCAGACACTTTCTTGCCCCTTTTCCACAAGTGAAATATATTTTGTACCAGTTGGTGTATTCCTCGTCTGCAGAGCAAGAGCAAAATGTTAGGACCTAAATTGCTTGATTTCCATGGAAGAGCTCTGTAGAACACTATGCTTTGCTGTTGCTGTGTCGGTTTCTCAAGAAACAAACCCTGTTTGTTCTCTGTACTTGCAGCGAGCAGAGAAGCTCTTGAAGACACGTACCTGCTTTCTCCACTACTGACGTATA
>NW_026960904.1:20000-25000 GCF_021018805.1 Prinia subflava | reverse complement strand
TTTGGAGTGCCAAATGTCTCCCACAATCTGACACCAGGAACATGGCCAGGTGAGTTTAGTTTCCCATGTAAAGGGGCCACCGTTCGTGTCCACCACCCTCATCCGGCCACCTCGGCTTCAGCCTGCAAAAATGCCGTGATATTCAAGATTTTCTCCCAGATGCACGATGCCACATTTTGGAACTCGGGCTGCTTTTGGAGTGCCAAATGTCTCCCACAATCTGACACCAGGAACATGGCCAGGTGAGTTTAGTTTCCCATGGAAAAGGGCCGCCGTTCGTGTCCACCACCCTCATCCGGCCACCTCGGCTTCGGCCTGCAAAAATGCCGTGATATTCAAGATTCTCCTCGATGCAAGATGCCACATTTTGGAACTCGGGCTGCTTTTGGAGTGCCAAATGTCTCCCACAATCTGACACCAGGAACATGGCCAGGTGAGTTTAGTTTCCCATGGAAAAGGGCCTCCGTTCGTGTCCACCACCCTCATCCGGCCACCTCGGCTTCGGCCTGCAAAAATGCCGTGATATTCAAGATTTCTCCCAGATGCAAGATGCCACATTTTGGAACTCGGGCTGCTTTTGGAGTGCCAAATGTCTCCCACAATCTGACACCAGGAACATGGCCAGGTGAGTTTAGTTTCCCATGGAAAAGGGCCACCGTCGTGTCCACCACCCTCATCCGGCCACCTCGGCTTCGGCCTGCAAAAATGCCGTGATATTCAAGATTTCTCCCAGATGCAAGATGCCACATTTTGGAACTCGGCTGCTTTTGGAGTGCCAAATGTCTCCCACAATCTGACACCAGGAACATGGCCAGGTGAGTTTAGTTTCCCATGGAAAAGGGCCACCGTTCGTGTCCACCACCCTCATCCGGCACCTCGGCTTCGGCCTGCAAAAATGCCGTGATATTCAAGATTCTCCCAGATGCAAGATGCCACATTTTGGAACTCGGCTGCTTTTGGAGTGCCAAATGTCTCCCACAATCTGACACCAGGAACATGGCCAGGTGAGTTTAGTTTCCCATGAAAAGGGCCACCGGTCGTGTCCACCACCCTCATCCGGCCACCTCGGCTTCGGCCTGCAAAAATGCCGTGATATTCAAGATTTCTCCCAGATGCAAGATGCCACATTTTGGAACTCGGGCTGCTTTTGGAGTGCCAAATGTCTCCCACAATCTGACACCAGGAACATGGCCAGGTGAGTTTAGTTTCCCATGGAAAAGGGCCGCCGTTCGTGTCCACCACCCTCATCCGGCCACCTCGGCTTCGGCCTGCAAAAAATGCCGTGATATTCAAGATTTCTCCCAGATGCAAGATGCCACATTTTGGAACTCGGGCTGCTTTTGGAGTGCCAAATGTCTCCCACAATCTGACACCAGGAACATGGCCAGGTGAGTTTAGTTTCCCATGGAAAAGGGCCGCCGTTCGTGTCCACCACCCTCATCCGGCCACCTCGGCTTCGGCCTGCAAAAATGCCGTGATATTCAAGATTTCTCCCAGATGCACGATGCCACATTTTGGAACTCGGGCTGCTTTTGGAGTGCCAAATGTCTCCCACAATCTGACACCAGGAACATGGCCAGGTGAGTTTAGTTTCCCATGGAAAAGGGCCACCGTTCGTGTCCACCACCCTCATCCGGCCACCTCGGCTTCGGCCTGCAAAAATGCCGTGATATTCAAGATTTCTCCCAGATGCAAGATGCCACATTTTGGAGCTTGGGCTGCTTTTGGAGTGCCAAATGTCTCCCACAATCTGACACCAGGAACATGGCCAGGTGAGTTTAGTTTCCCATGGAAAAGGGCCACCGTTCGTGTCCACCACCCTCATCTGGCTACCTCGGCTTCGGCCTGCAAAAATGCCGTGTTATTCAAGATTTCTCCCAGATGCAAGATGCCACATTTTGGAACTCGGGCTGCTTTTGGAGTGCCAAATGTCTCCCACAATCTGACACCAGGAACATGGCCAGGTGAGTTTAGTTTCCCATGGAAAAGGGCCACCGTTCGTGTCCACCACCCTCATCCGGCCACCTCGGCTTCGGCCTGCAAAAATGCCGTGATATTCAAGATTTCTCCCAGATGCAAGATGCCACATTTTGGAACTCGGGCTGCTTTTGGAGTGCCAAATGTCTCCCACAATCTGACACCAGGAACATGGCCAGGTGAGTTTAGTTTCCCATGGAAAAGGGCCACCGTTCGTGTCCACCACCCTCATCCGGCCACCTCGGCTTCGGCCTGCAAAAATGCCGTGATATTCAAGATTTCTCCCAGATGCAAGATGCCACATTTTGGAACTCGGGCTGCTTTTGGAGTGCCAAATGTCTCCCACAATCTGACACCAGGAACATGGCCAGGTGAGTTTAGTTTCCCATGGAAAAGGGCCACCGTTCGTGTCCACCACCCTCATCCGGCCACCTCGGCTTCGGCCTGCAAAAATGCCGTGATATTCAAGATTTCTCCCAGATGCACGATGCCACATTTTGGAACTCGGGCTGCTTTTGGAGTGCCAAATGTCTCCCACAATCTGACACCAGGAACATGGCCAGGTGAGTTTAGTTTCCCATGGAAAAGGGCCACCGGTCGTGTCCACCACCCTCATCCGGCCACCTCGGCTTCGGCCTGCAAAAATGCCGTGATATTCAAGATTTCTCCCAGATGCAAGATGCCACATTTTGGAACTCGGGCTGCTTTTGGAGTGCCAAATGTCTCCCACAATCTGACACCAGGAACATGGCCAGGTGAGTTTAGTTTCCCATGTAAAGGGCCACCGTTCGTGTCCACCACCCTCATCCGGCCACCTCGGCTTCAGCCTGCAAAAATGCCGTGATATTCAAGATTTCTCCCAGATGCACGATGCCACATTTTGGAACTCGGGCTGCTTTTGGAGTGCCAAATGTCTCCCACAATCTGACACCAGGAACATGGCCAGGTGAGTTTAGTTTCCCATGGAAAAGGGCCACCGTTCGTGTCCACCACCCTCATCCGGCCACCTCGGCTTCGGCCTGCAAAAATGCCGTGATATTCAAGATTTCTCCTCGATGCAAGATGCCACATTTTGGAACTCGGGCTGCTTTTGGAGTGCCAAATGTCTCCCACAATCTGACACCAGGAACATGGCCAGGTGAGTTTAGTTTCCCATGGAAAAGGGCCACCGTTCGTGTCCACCACCCTCATCCGGCCACCTCGGCTTCGGCCTGCAAAAATGCCGTGATATTCAAGATTTCTCCCAGATGCAAGATGCCACATTTTGGAACTCGGGCTGCTTTTGGAGTGCCAAATGTCTCCCACAATCTGACACCAGGAACATGGCCAGGTGAGTTTAGTTTCCCATGGAAAAGGGCCACCGTTCGTGTCCACCACCCTCATCCGGCCACCTCGGCTTCGGCCTGCAAAAATGCCGTGATATTCAAGATTTCTCCCAGATGCAAGATGCCACATTTTGGAACTCGGGCTGCTTTTGGAGTGCCAAATGTCTCCCACAATCTGACACCAGGAACATGGCCAGGTGAGTTTAGTTTCCCATGGAAAAGGGCCACCGTTCGTGTCCACCACCCTCATCCGGCCACCTCGGCTTCGGCCTGCAAAAATGCCGTGATATTCAAGATTTCTCCCAGATGCAAGATGCCACATTTTGGAACTCGGGCTGCTTTTGGAGTGCCAAATGTCTCCCACAATCTGACACCAGGAACATGGCCAGGTGAGTTTAGTTTCCCATGGAAAAGGGCCACCGTTCGTGTCCACCACCCTCATCCGGCCACCTCGGCTTCGGCCTGCAAAAATGCCGTGATATTCAAGATTTCTCCCAGATGCAAGATGCCACATTTTGGAACTCGGGCTGCTTTTGGAGTGCCAAATGTCTCCCACAATCTGACACCAGGAACATGGCCAGGTGAGTTTAGTTTCCCATGGAAAAGGGCCGCCGTTCGTGTCCACCACCCTCATCCGGCCACATCGGCTTCGGCCTGCAAAAATGCCGTGATATTCAAGATTTCTCCCAGATGCAAGATGCCACATTTTGGAACTCGGGCTGCTTTTGGAGTGCCAAATGTCTCCCACAATCTGACACCAGGAACATGGCCAGGTGAGTTTAGTTTCCCATGGAAAAGGGCCGCCGTTCGTGTCCACCACCCTCATCCGGCCACCTCGGCTTCGGCCTGCAAAAATGCCGTGATATTCAAGATTTCTCCCAGATGCACGATGCCACATTTTGGAACTCGGGCTGCTTTTGGAGTGCCAAATGTCTCCCACAATCTGACACCAGGAACATGGCCAGGTGAGTTTAGTTTCCCATGGAAAAGGGCCACCGTTCGTGTCCACCACCCTCATCCGGCCACCTCGGCTTCGGCCTGCAAAAATGCCGTGATATTCAAGATTTCTCCCAGATGCAAGATGCCACATTTTGGAACTCGGGCTGCTTTTGGAGTGCCAAATGTCTCCCACAATCTGACACCAGGAACATGGCCAGGTGAGTTTAGTTTCCCATGGAAAAGGGCCACCGTTCGTGTCCACCACCCTCATCTGGCTACCTCGGCTTCGGCCTGCAAAAATGCCGTGTTATTCAAGATTTCTCCCAGATGCAAGATGCCACATTTTGGAACTCGGGCTGCTTTTGGAGTGCCAAATGTCTCCCACAATCTGACACCAGGAACATGGCCAGGTGAGTTTAGTTTCCCATGGAAAAGGGCCACCGTTCATGTCCACCACCCTCATCCGGCCACCTCGGCTTCGGCCTGCAAAAATGCCGTGATATTCAAGATTTCTCCCAGATGCAAGATGCCACATTTTGGAACTCGGGCTGCTTTTGGAGTGCCAAATGTCTCCCACAATCTGACACCAGGAACATGGCCAGGTGAGTTTAGTTTCCCATGGAAAAGGGCCACCGTTCGTGTCCACCACCCTCATCCGGCCACCTCGGCTTCGGCCTGCAAAAATGCCGTGATATTCAAGATTTCTCCCAGATGCAAGATGCCACATTTTGGAACTCGGGCTGCTTTTGGAGTGCCAAA
>NW_026960904.1:0-2500 GCF_021018805.1 Prinia subflava | reverse complement strand
GCTTCGGCCTGCAAAAATGCCGTGATATTCAAGATTTCTCCCAGATGCAAGATGCCACATTTTGGAGCTTGGGCTGCTTTTGGAGTGCCAAATGTCTCCCACAATCTGACACCAGGAACATGGCCAGGTGAGTTTAGTTTCCCATGGAAAAGGGCCACCGTTCGTGTCCACCACCCTCATCTGGCTACCTCGGCTTCGGCCTGCAAAAATGCCGTGTTATTCAAGATTTCTCCCAGATGCAAGATGCCACATTTTGGAACTCGGGCTGCTTTTGGAGTGCCAAATGTCTCCCACAATCTGACACCAGGAACATGGCCAGGTGAGTTTAGTTTCCCATGGAAAAGGGCCACCGTTCGTGTCCACCACCCTCATCCGGCCACCTCGGCTTCGGCCTGCAAAAATGCCGTGATATTCAAGATTTCTCCCAGATGCAAGATGCCACATTTTGGAACTCGGGCTGCTTTTGGAGTGCCAAATGTCTCCCACAATCTGACACCAGGAACATGGCCAGGTGAGTTTAGTTTCCCATGGAAAAGGGCCACCGTTCGTGTCCACCACCCTCATCCGGCCACCTCGGCTTCGGCCTGCAAAAATGCCGTGATATTCAAGATTTCTCCCAGATGCAAGATGCCACATTTTGGAACTCGGGCTGCTTTTGGAGTGCCAAATGTCTCCCACAATCTGACACCAGGAACATGGCCAGGTGAGTTTAGTTTCCCATGGAAAAGGGCCACCGTTCGTGTCCACCACCCTCATCCGGCCACCTCGGCTTCGGCCTGCAAAAATGCCGTGATATTCAAGATTTCTCCCAGATGCACGATGCCACATTTTGGAACTCGGGCTGCTTTTGGAGTGCCAAATGTCTCCCACAATCTGACACCAGGAACATGGCCAGGTGAGTTTAGTTTCCCATGGAAAAGGGCCACCGGTCGTGTCCACCACCCTCATCCGGCCACCTCGGCTTCGGCCTGCAAAAATGCCGTGATATTCAAGATTTCTCCCAGATGCAAGATGCCACATTTTGGAACTCGGGCTGCTTTTGGAGTGCCAAATGTCTCCCACAATCTGACACCAGGAACATGGCCAGGTGAGTTTAGTTTCCCATGTAAAGGGCCACCGTTCGTGTCCACCACCCTCATCCGGCCACCTCGGCTTCAGCCTGCAAAAATGCCGTGATATTCAAGATTTCTCCCAGATGCAAGATGCCACATTTTGGAACTCGGGCTGCTTTTGGAGTGCCAAATGTCTCCCACAATCTGACACCAGGAACATGGCCAGGTGAGTTTAGTTTCCCATGGAAAAGGGCCGCCGTTCGTGTCCACCACCCTCATCCGGCCACCTCGGCTTCGGCCTGCAAAAATGCCGTGATATTCAAGATTTCTCCTCGATGCAAGATGCCACATTTTGGAACTCGGGCTGCTTTTGGAGTGCCAAATGTCTCCCACAATCTGACACCAGGAACATGGCCAGGTGAGTTTAGTTTCCCATGGAAAAGGGCCACCGTTCGTGTCCACCACCCTCATCCGGCCACCTCGGCTTCGGCCTGCAAAAATGCCGTGATATTCAAGATTTCTCCCAGATGCAAGATGCCACATTTTGGAACTCGGGCTGCTTTTGGAGTGCCAAATGTCTCCCACAATCTGACACCAGGAACATGGCCAGGTGAGTTTAGTTTCCCATGGAAAAGGGCCACCGTTCGTGTCCACCACCCTCATCCGGCCACCTCGGCTTCGGCCTGCAAAAATGCCGTGATATTCAAGATTTCTCCCAGATGCAAGATGCCACATTTTGGAACTCGGGCTGCTTTTGGAGTGCCAAATGTCTCCCACAATCTGACACCAGGAACATGGCCAGGTGAGTTTAGTTTCCCATGGAAAAGGGCCACCGTTCGTGTCCACCACCCTCATCCGGCCACCTCGGCTTCGGCCTGCAAAAATGCCGTGATATTCAAGATTTCTCCCAGATGCAAGATGCCACATTTTGGAACTCGGGCTGCTTTTGGAGTGCCAAATGTCTCCCACAATCTGACACCAGGAACATGGCCAGGTGAGTTTAGTTTCCCATGGAAAAGGGCCACCGTTCGTGTCCACCACCCTCATCCGGCCACCTCGGCTTCGGCCTGCAAAAATGCCGTGATATTCAAGATTTCTCCCAGATGCAAGATGCCACATTTTGGAACTCGGGCTGCTTTTGGAGTGCCAAATGTCTCCCACAATCTGACACCAGGAACATGGCCAGGTGAGTTTAGTTTCCCATGGAAAAGGGCCGCCGTTCGTGTCCACCACCCTCATCCGGCCACCTCGGCTTCGGCCTGCAAAAATGCCGTGATATTCAAGATTTCTCCCAGATGCAAGATGCCACATTTTGGAACTCGGGCTGCTTTTGGAGTGCCAAATGTCTCCCACAATCTGACACCAGGAACATGGCCAGGTGAGTTTAGTTTCCCATGGAAAAGGGCCGCCGTTCGTGTCCACCACCCTCATCCGGCCACCTCGGCTTC